>NW_006399841.1:621461-649002 GCF_000299155.1 Elephantulus edwardii | reverse complement strand
GAGGAGGGAGAGAGGAGAGAGGAGAGAGAAGAGAGGAGAGAGAATTTGTGTGTGTCAGGCACTCTGCTGGGTGCTCAGTATACAAAAATGAAAAAGACAAAGTTCTATTCTCATGAAGCCTAAATGAGAGAGAGAATAATCAGTTAAACAAATAAACAAACACCTGCTAAAAAAAAGTATTGTTTTCCAGAAAGCAACATGTTTTCCGAAGATTTCTTCAGTTTCAGTTAGAGAATTTTATGATCAATTTTTCTTGTCTTTTATTTAATCCCTTCTTTCTAGCTGTATCCCAGGAAACTCCTCTCTCTAATAAAACATAACTAAAAACCATAAAAAAAGACCAAGATTACTTGTCTGTTAAAGACTGGTGAGACCCTCAAGGCTATGGCCCTTAGACACCCTTCACACCTGGAACGCAAATCACCCCCAGGATCTAACTTTGAGTCAAACAATAGACAAGGATCTAAGGAGATCAGTAACAATAGGGATAGAGTTCCTCATTAGAATATTCAACCTTGGAAGTGCAAACTGGCATCATGTGCACAGGGATAAAGCTCAGGAGGAAGGAAAGGATAAGAAGGAAGGATGACTGGAAACAGGAAAAACAGGGAGGAAGTGGGGAGAGTGATGCTACACTGTAGGGATTTCAATTGACGTGATGGGCCAGGATGCATGTGGATTGCTGAATGGAAAGCATGTGCTCTGTAAATGTTTACACAAGTCACAACAAGTTTAAAAACAAACCCATCCTAGTAACACTCTCTTCTCCCTCCCCCCAAGGGCTTTAAAGCCTACACATTACCTCTGAAAATGATATATAATGAAGCAAAATAAAACAGTTGTCATTGAGTAGATTCTGACTCATGGTAGAGCCATGTGTGTCCAAGGAGATTGTGCTGCATGAAGTGTTCAGTGGTTTTGACATTTTAGAACTAAGTCACCAGGCCTTTCCTCCTGTGGGTGGGCTTTAACTGTCAAGTGAGTTAGCCCTTTGCACCACTCAGCGACTCCACATGATGGACATGCGGTAGATGAAATGAGATTAGGAATCTCTGGTGGCTCAGTGGTCAAGGAGTTGCACTACCAACCCAAAGGCAGATGGTTCAAATCTACCAGCTACTGCACAGGATTGAAAGACTGGCAGTCTGCTTCTGCATGATTTACAGCCTCTGAAAATTCACTGGAGGGGCGACTGAATCGGTTCAGACTTGAAGGCACATAAGAACAACAACAATGAGATGGAATTTATCAGAGATTAGGAGGCTTCACTCAGTTATGAAATATCAGAAGAAGGATTTGAATCAAAGTCTCCTGATGCAAGGGTTTTAACACCAAAAAAGCCTTCCAGATGTGATGCTTGTTTTCTTTGATTACTGCCCCATACTCCTCTCAGGCAGGAATCATCCCCGGAGCCATGGGCCAACCATGGAAGGAAGAGCTTGGCTAACTCCAGGTCTCTTGGCATCCTCTGCTCCTCTGGGCTCCTTCTGACCATCTCTGAGTGCCTGGTGTGCCCTGGACTTGGACTGAGGGGGCGAGAAGGAGCGCAGATAGGAGGATGCTCTTGTGTGCCCTCCCTGTCAGAACTCCAAACTCCAGGGAAGCAGAGCTGCTCCGTTACCACGGCAACCTGCCCACCTAGTCCCTGAAGCTGCAGCCCCTCGCAGGTCTCTGAGGCGGGGGCTGCGGGTGGCCCGGTGCCCCCAGCCAACCCCGGGCCCACATCTCCCCCGCAGGTCCCAGGACCCCGCTCTGGGCTGGCTCTTTGCCTGCCGTGGTTCCCATGGGGACGGCCGTGGGCACATGCTGACTGTGGTCAGATACTTGAATCCACACTGCTTTGCCATTCAGCCAGCTCCTGGGAGGAGGCGGGGACTTGGAAGAGAGATGGAGTTTGGGGCGCCCTGGCCCTCATCTCTGCTCTCTGTTGCCCAAGGTGCATTTAAAGCCTGAGGGCTTTATTTTCCTGTTTCATATTTAGGATGCCAAGATGAATGAAACACAATGGTCACCCTTAAGGGGCAGTGCGGAGGTGGGCCACTGTGCGGGTAATTACACGATAGTGGAAGGAACAGAAAGATGGACCCGTTTGGGGAAAGTCTCAGGGGTGGGGAGGGGGCGCCATTCCAGGTAAAAGCAAGTCAAAGCACCTGCTCCGTGAAAGGACAAAGTTCTTCTTAGGGTGGAGAGAGGGGCAGGAGAGGCGTGGCCCCCCCATCCAGTCCCCCAGTAGAAGGCTGAGAGCTTGGGGTTGGTTTGTAGGGGAAAATGAGTGGGTTCAAAGAAAGGAGTAATGTGGTCAGATTATCAATTCGGAGAGATTTCTCCAGGGGTTGAGAAAGGAAGAGATGGAGGTGAGAGGACAGTAAAGTGACTGTGCAGGAAGCTTGTGAGGAAGCCGAGGCTGGGACTCAGCGTGTCTCAGAGCCTGGGAGGGCGCTGGAGCTGAGATGGGTTGCCCTGTGTTGGTCCTGCGTGGCAGAGCCTCATACCACCACCTTGATTGATGTGAGTCATCCCCAGAAGAGCAAGGCCTTGGAGGGAGGAGATGAGGCAACTCCTGAGGAAGCTGACAGCCGGGGTTCGCCCCTTGTGCTTCTAAACCTGGGTCCCTTGAAGGGAATCCACGGACAGTGCATACCTTGCCCACCATGTCAACCAGCTTCAAGACTCTGGACAACTCTCTTAGTGGGACAATGTGTGGTCTGGTCTAAGAAGATCTTCTTGAGCTTATTTTTAATGTTATCTGCCTCACATCAGGGAGATTATTATGATAACAGACAGAAGAAATAACAACTAGCTATCAAAGACTCCTGGGTGGTACAAGCCATTTGTGATTGTCTGCTGACGTGTAAAGGTTGGTGGCTCCAGTCCACTTAGCAGCACTGCGGAAGAAAGGCCTGATATTGATCCTGTACAAGTTAGAACCCAGAAAACCCCATGGCACGTCAGCTCTGTACCACGTGGAGTCGCCAGGAGTCAGATTTGATTTGAGGACTGTTGCAGACCGAGGGTCCCAAAGAATGGAATAATTTTATAATTATTAATAATGAGACAAACAGCCAGGAATGAGATAGAGCAGAGAGCATAAAACAGGGGGCCAGCAGTTCTCGACTGAAGCCCCCAAGCCAAGCTTCTCTGTGTCTTTATTGAAAATTATCAGGAAGTAAATCACAAAGAGAATTCAATGCAAATGAAGCCAAGCTCTTTCTATTGAAAACCTTCTGCTTGACTCAGGAAGGAGGGATTCACAAATGCAAGAATTTGGTTTACCCTTAACTATTAACCTTGATGCCTCAGGGTGAACTCTAGCTCAGGAAGTAACACTCCCTCTGTAGGGGGCCCCTTGCTGTCTCCTGTCTTGCAGGGAACAAAGAGTTCATTTTCTAGGATCTGTCACAAGAGAAATCCTAACTTATAAATCTGTAATTCCTTCAATTCCTGAACAAGGGTTTTCATATAATGTTTGGTATAGAATTTGACCTCCCATAGAGGACAGCAGGGATTCTTTGGTTTGGGGGACTCTGATGGCATAGTGTATTACATGATGCACAGCTGACCAGTAGGTCAGTGATTTGAAGCTACCATCTTTCTTTGAGGAGGAGAGATGAGCAATTGCTGCTTGTGAAGATTTACAGCCTCGGAAACCCAGTGGAGGGTGGTGATGAGTTGGACCTGATTCAATGTCAGTGATTAGCACTAACAAGACCACAGATGATACGGCATGCTACAGATGCTTGATCACCCCTAACGTGTGAGTGAGGTGAGTGGGAAGGACCTCTCCTGGGCTTCAGTCTTCTGAGATTCTGAAGCTGGCCTCCCAAGTAGGGACTCCTCTCTAAGGATGACCCCAGCTGATTTAGCAAGAGCAGAAGGGACTCCCTCCTCCTCCAGAAGGCATGATTGAGATGAGCTCATGGTATACATACTTTGGACATGTTGCTAGGAAGGGCTGTTCCTTGGAGAGGGACATACTGCTGGGAAGGGTGGAGGGTCAGGGAAGGGGAGGAAGACCCTCAACCAGGTGGATTGACACGGTGTCTGCTGCAATGGGCTCTTGTGTGTCAGGAAGTGTGAGGATGGTGCAGGACAGGTCTGGTTTCAGAGCTTTTGTTCATAGGGTCACTATGAGTCATACTTGACTCACTGGCAACTAACTAACAACAACAACAACACTGTTTACATTTTAGTGCCAACCTTACGGATCATAAACCTCAATTCAGAAAGATACCACCAAGGTTATACCTAGTCAGAGCCAGTTGTTGTTACTAGGTGTCATCAAGCCCACTATGGTCATAGTAACCCTGTGACCAGAGATCCTGAGAAGAACAGATGCTAACCTTTCCCTATCCTGCTCTTCCTGACCATCTCCACCAATCGCCACTCAAACCCATCGTTGTCATCACTGTGTCAATCCACTTTGCTGAGAGTCTTTTAGTTTTCAGACTCTTTACTTTTCCAAGCATGACTGATACCTCCTGACAACATCAAACTTTTCTCCATCTAGCGTAATTTTGCCTATTGTTGTTGTTAGGTGCCATGAAGTACATAGCGATGCTATGAACAACAGATCTGAAGTCTGTGCCACCCTCACAGCCTCTGACCCACTCAAGCCCATTGTTGAAGTCACTGTATCAACCCACCTGGTTGAGGGTCTCTCTTTCGCCCACTGTCCACATTTCCAAGCATGATGTCCCTCTCTGAGGAATTACCTGTCCTAGCAATGTGCCCAGAATATTTGAGATGAAGCTTCAACATCTTTGTCTCCAAGAAGCCCTCAGACTTCACCTTCTCCAAGACATATCTGTTTGTTCTTTTGGCAGTCCATGGGATCTTCAGCACTCTTCTCCAGCACCACAGTTCAAAGGCATAGATTCTTCTTCTGTCATCCTTCTTCATTGTCCAGCTCTCAGATGCATAACAAGTGACTGAAAAGTCCATGGCCTGAATCATGAGTCCAGTGGTACTGATTTTTGTAGCAATGTAACCCATAATGAAGACTGTAATCTTTGTTGTTCTTCAGTAAGTACTTCAAGTCTTCTTCACATTTTGCAAGCAAAGTGTGTCATCCGGATAATGCAAAAATTGTTGATGAGTCTTTTGAGGCAAGATCTAACTGTGACCCCTGGGGACAAGGTAGATTCATGATGTGAGCCCTTGTGACCTTGGATGTTCCTTGCTTTTGGGGGAAATTATTGCAAAGTATTTATTTGGGAGGCCTGGGCTCTGCAGACATGAAATATGTTGAACTATTCCATTACTAATTTTCCGAGGCAAAAAGAGCTCTGAGATGAAAGAGGAACATTCTGGATAGAGGTCAGGAGGCCATCAAGAGATAATGGCTTGATACTATAACTTCCCACCTTAAGATTCCAGATTATAAGAAAATAGATGGACTAAGTACATAAAACCAACTTCCTAGTTTCTTCTCTGCCATATACCAGTAGCCAGGCTTGAACACAAATCAGGGTTCTTGAACTTTTGGTGAACAAACAGCCTTACAGGGAACAGAATGGGACTCGGAGTTATACTAATTTGAATATTAAAAGTGCTTTGATTTTATATTTTCCGCAGGCTCCTGGTGACAATAAGATCACATGGGGGGCGGGGGTGCCCGCAAAGAGCTGCGCTATTGCCTTCTTTGTCTTCAAAATGAATTCACACTTGTTTAAATGACAATTGTTTTAGAGTCATAATTGATACCTGTTTTCATAATTTCAAAGTAAGGAGTGGAAAAAAGGGGTGGGTTGGGGGGGGGAGAAAAGATTCTAAATCCACAAAGACTGTGGAATGCAAAGTGGCTGTTCTCAGACAACAGCTGTTGCAAATACGTGACCTGATGAGGGGAAAGGGAAGGTATAAATTGAAGGAAGAGATTTCCAAAAGGAGAGAAAACATTTGGGATTGAAAACCTCTTAGATCTCCGCGAGAGGAAAAAAACCCCGAGATGGGCTGGAAGAGGCAGGGTGTGCGCTAAGAGTGCGCCATTCCCGGGAGAACTGGGAGCTCGGAATACGACTTCATCTAAATGGACAAAGGAAATGCAGAATGGATGTTAATGGATATTTCAGTTCAAGCTGAAATGTGAGTCCAAGGAGCATTTCAATATAATATATATTTAATTGAAATGAGCTACGTATCTTAAATCAAGAGTGATGTTAGCAATTCTCAGGCAGGGTGAGAACTGCTTCGTGGTCTTTATTTCCTTCCCTCACTTATGCTTATTTTGAGAGAGAACTGGTAGCTGTAAGCATTTGCTGAGGGAATGAATGAGGGAACGAATGAAGTCGTGCTGTCCTTTTCTAGTGCTTTCTAAGTTTTCGACACGGATAATTGTTGTTAATGTGCCGTGGAGTCAGAATCAACTCATAGCTGACCCCCCCACCCCCCAGCTGGAAATCTCAAGGGAGAAGACTGCCAGTCTTTGTCCCGCAAAGCAGCTGGTGGATTTGAACCTTGTGCCTTTCAGTTAGAAGCACACCTCTTTACCACTAGGCCACTAGGGTTCACTTGGATGATTAAAATGTAATAAAAATTTGGCTAGACAACTGGTAAGGGGCCTGCTCTCCTGACGGGGAGTTTTCTGAAGAAGGCCTTGACATGTTGCTCTCCTGGAAGAAACATAGTGCCCTCCCACCTCATAAACCAACCAGGGAGTGAAAAATGAGGACAGATGCTGGTCAGCAAGGCTGAGGAGTAAAAGGCTTTGTGCCTATCAGAAGCCATGCATGGGCCTGGTGTTCCAAGAGACACTGACATGGCCTCTCCTTCAAATAGCTTGGTTAAGAAAGTTCATTCACGTAGCGGCTATGGTCCACACAGACAGTGACGCTGGGAGAGTGTTGAAGCAGGACACTGGACAGAGGCGTGGACATGGACTACAGTGCAGCAGCTCTGCCTGTGAAGGAGATGTGTGTCTCCTGCCTCATGATCTTTCTCCTGGATGAGATGACAGATGTGGAGAAACCCTCTCTGTTCTCCCTGAGGTCCTCCTTCTGCTAGGAGAAACACAAAAATCCATCCCAGGATTTCCGTGCACTCCAGAATTTCACTCCACCCCAGGATCTCACTCCGCTCCACAATTCCACTCCTCCCTGGGATTTCACTGGAGCTTCAGGGGACCTCAAAATTGACTTTAGATTTCATGGAATGAGCAAGGCTGTACCCTGGCCCTCAGAATTGGGGTGGGGTGGGGGGATGGGGTGATGGCAGGAAGACCCAGCCACAGATGGGCCAAAAGTCAAAAGTCCTTGGGAGGTCCTAAATGCAGACCACAGAGCCCTAGTGTTCTCAAAAGTTCAGCTTTAGTCCCAAGAGTCTGCATTTCTCCTAACTTCTCCAGAGGATTCTGATGCGGGGATCAAACACTGCACGTCGACTGGGGGTATTGCATGAGCTCTGTGATGCAATGTTAAACCTTCGAGTGTTAGCTAATAGCTAACACTAAGTAGTTTGTTCTATAGGAGAAGACTCAACACTTTAAAGATTACAGCCTTGGAGACTCCACGGACGGTTCTACTCTGCCTTATAGGGTCACCTTGAGTCAAAATCAACTCACCAAACAGCACCTAACAACAACAATATGGATGTGGTGTTGTTCCATTGAGCTGGAACCACCGTAGCTGACCCTCCAGTGGGTTTTCAGAGGCAGTTAATTGCACGGGGGGAGATTGCCCATCTTTCTCCCATGAAGCAGCTGAATTTGAACCATGTGCCTTTGAGTTGGCAGTGCAACTACTTTCCACAAAACCACTAGAGAGCTCCGATACTGGGGTGGAGCGAGATGGAAAGACTGGAGGTCTCAGTCCACCCCGAGGCACTTTGGAAGAAAGACCTGGTGAGATACTTCTGAAGAGCCAGCCACAGTAAACTGTCTGGAGCGCTGTTTATGCTCACACACGTATGGTCATTCTGAGCAGTTGACTCTATGGCACAGGGCTTTTCACTCCTACAGAAGGAGAGTGGGGCCTGGACAGCTGGCAGTAGGTGGCAGAGGCCGTGCAGTGACAGGGACAAAGCTCTGAGGAAGGAAGACAGTGGCTGGTCAGTGCTGCCACCATGCCTCCTATCATTCCAGGGTCTGCACAGAGCAAGCGGCGATTATACGTCACCACCAGCTCAAGTGCAACCAATACCGTTCCACTTTACTTTTCTAAAATGGAATGAAATCACTCTCTAGACTCCATTCCTCCAGGAGATGAGAAATTCGTGTCTGTCTCCACTGGGGTTTTCCCCACACATCGCCTCATCCCCGCTGGTACAGTGTCAGTGTCCAGGCCCTCTTTGCAGAGTGTGGAACATTTGAGGAAGGCCCTCTGGTCTGGCACCCACACTGCCCATGGCCTTGATCATAGTCTGAACCTACCTGGACTATTGAAGATCATATGGTTACTACTTGTACCCAGCGTGGCAAAACAATTGTTATTTGAAGGCTAGGCTACCAGTGCCTAGAATCCAGCTTCCCTCTTACATTGAAAGGCCATTTCACACTAGTTCTTCCACCTCCTGGCAACCCCATGCTACTTGGTCAAGATTTACGCAAGGTAAATTTTTAATTGTGGGTAAGCAGTGGGTTTGCCAACCCAAAGGCAAGTGGTTCAAATCCAGCAGCTGCAGTCTCCTCCTGTGGGCTACACAATCCCCAACAACCCTGCTGGAGTCAGCTAGGACTCCATTCCGGCTCTACCAGAATGAGTGTGAGATTGAAATTGAAGAAAATTCAGAGCAATGAGCGCTCTAAGATTGAAGAAAATTCCTTCCCTCATTCCAAGACAAATCTATATATTCCTTAGGGTCGTCTGTGCTCCATCATGCCATGCCACCTGTTCAAGAGAGTCCCGCCTAATGTGAGACTATCTTTCTTGGGGATCAGACCTGAGGAAGTACGGCCTGAAAGCTGGTGATTTGGTGCCTACAGAAGTTCGAGGAGGAGTCCCTGGATGGTATAAATGGATGTCATGTTTGGTTTTAAGCAAACTGTTGGTGGTTCAAATCTATCCAGAGATGATGTGGAAGAAAGATCTGTTGATCTATTTCCCAGAAGTCAGAGTATCCTACGGAACAAATGTTATTGTTAGGCATTGTTTCAATCAAGACCCCTGCCTCCCATTCTGGCCTACGCCTCTCATTCTCACCTGTATGCCTCTCTGTCTGTCCTGATTCTTCTGCTTAACTAAATATTGTAAAGTGGCTTGTGTTGCAGGCCAAGGGTAAAATATTTTTATAATTGTTAATAATGAGACAGACAGCCAGGAATGAGATAGAACAGAGAGGTAAAAACCGAGGGCCGCAGTTCTCAACTGAAGGGCCAACCTAAGCTTCCCTGTATCTGTATAGAAAATTATCAGGAAGTACATCACAAAAAGAATTCAATGCAAATGAAGCCAAGCTCTTTCTATTGAAAACCTTCCCTTGACTCAGGAGGGAGGGGTCAGCAAATACAATGCAAAAATCCAGTAAACCCTTAAGGATTGCCTTAGTGCCTCAGGATGAACTCTAGCTTGTACCTGAAATAGCATTTGGTTTTTTACAAATATTTAGTATGGGCTTCCTATAAGCTAGATTTTTTTGTTAACTACAAAATCATCTTATTCATTTGAAGAACATCTAAAAGCCCTGAGAGGAAACACACACACACACACCCCCTTATCTGCAATCCTCCATTCAAGGCAACCACTGTGAGCATTTTGAGGCACGTTTTCCTAGGACCTGGAGGCCAAATCTCCCCTCAGAGCCCTGGCACACAGCTAGGAAAAGCAGCTCTCATGTTTTACTGCCAGGGCATATGTCCCTCCCCAGGGGTGCTAACTGATGCATCCAGCTCTGGACATTGGGCTTAGAATGAGATTCGCTGTCCACAAAGGGAACATCGCCAGACCAGAGAAGGCAGAGCAGGACCTGAGAGCCCACTTTGGCAGCACTAAATCTGCTCTACCCTGCTTAGATGTGTATGATCCATTAAGAAAGTGGGGAGGTACCTAGTGCATTTCTTTGAAGTGTGGCAGCCACTCGCCCCCGAGCAGGAAGCAAAGAGGCAAAGAGGGTGCGGTTCTGAATTCCACAGTCAACACTCCTGCACTGAGCTGCTCTGGCCGGAGGTGGAAAGGTCAGGCCTCTAAGGAAGGTTGAGAAAAGGCAGAATCATTCAAAGCAATAATGTTGTTAAGTTGATGCTGAGTGGAGGGGATCTCACTTATAACGAAACACGGTAGGTAGGTAGGTAGTGCATCCTTTGTGCTAGTCACTGTCATTAAGTCCACTGTTGGGGCTCTTTTGTCCACTATTTTATGGAGGGTTTCTTAGATTTTGACTAACTCTATGTTCACTGGGCTGCTCCTTGGAGGCAAAGATTCTGGCTTTGTTTGACATACGTTGGACATGTTGCAAAGAGTTACCAGTCCTTGGAGAAGGACATCATGCTTGGGAGGGTGGAGGGACAGCACAGGAGAGGAAGACCTTCTATGAGGTGAATTGATTCAGTGACTGGGGTAATGGGTGTGGGTGTTTCAGGGACAGTGAGATTGGCACAGGATAGAGCAGAATTTAGGGCTATCGTACATAGGGTTGCTATGAGTTGCAGGCGACTCAGTGGCACATAGCAACAACAACTTTACCAAAGACGTATTTTTCAAACAATTGGTCTTTCTCTTTCTTAATGACACATGTAAAGTAAGCTGGTCAAAGTCTTCCTATCACTGCTGCTAAGGAACTTTCAGTGTTCGTTTCCCTAAGGCTAATTTGGTTCTTCTTCCAGCAGTCCACGCTATGTTCAACATTCTTTACCAAGAGCATATTTGAATGCATCATCTCTGTCTTCCCTTTTCACTGCATAACTTTTCCAAGCATATTAAATGATTGGAAAGACCATACTTTGGCCACCAGAATCACATCTTTGCTTTCTCAGTTTAAAATGTTCCTTGGCAACACATTTATTCAGCACAAATTATCATTTCTTTCTTGACTACCGCTTCTATTGGAGGTTGCATTTTGATCCAAGTAGAATGAAGTCATTGACTACTTCAATTTCCCCCCCCCCATTTATGGTGTTATTGATTATTGGTCTAGTTGTGAGGCCTTTGGCTTATGACTATTACAGTAAGAATAACAACTGTGTCAGTTATTATTGGTGCTTATTATGTTTGAAGAGTTTTATATGGTTATCTCACTCAATTTCTAGAATGGAGACATGGACAAGACTCATTCACTTACTCACTCATTGCTGTCGAGTTGAAACCAACTCATAGCTGACCCTCCCTCCACTGGGTTTCTGAGACTGTAAATTGCACAGGAAGAGACTGCCCATCTTTCTTCCAAGGAGCCGCTGGTGGATTCAAATTTCCAGAGAAGTGTGGCCTTTCAGTCAGCAAGGCAGCTCCTTATAGACAATGTCACCACAGCTCCTACGGACAAGATTGGTGAGGTTAAAAGTGCAAGAAGGGGTTCAGTGATAGGAGTCACAGATTGATCAACACAGAGCACAAGGGAGAAGGAGAAGTCAAGAATGGTCCCCAGGTTCCTCTAAGAACATTATCTCATCTGAGTTTAGAGTCCCCTGAACCCAGCCCTGAACTCATCTGAGCATCTTCTTAATTCTTAAAGTCCACGTGTCCATGTTCTACTTCCCAGAGCTCCACAACTAATGTAGAAAAGGAGTGCAAGCAATGAGGGCTTCTCTGATGCACCCTGAAACCACACAGCTTCAATACACGTCAGGCGAGCTCTTCCTGACTTGGGATGTTGGCTGAAGAGGTGGCCACCAGAATCAATGAAAAGAGATGGAAGAAAGTCAGTGGAGAAAGACTCATTTTGACTAGGTCAGGCAGTCAGACCTCAGAAGAGGGTTCACTGTTTGCAGAATACATGACTCAGTGTATCTGAGTAAGCCGTGGTTCACCAGGATTAGTCACACGACCCTCTCCTTCCCCTCCTCCATGTCCAGCAGAAGAGCGATATTCCAGTTCTCTGTAATCAGTCCTCTGGGAAGCACATAATAGGGCTGCCAGGCAGACACCCAGCCAAAGAGATGTGGAGAAGGAGATCCCAGGGAGACCAGACAACAAGCGGACTCAATGAAGAGACCCAGATGGGGCATCTACTGAGGATATGCAGAGGCTAACGACGTCCCCCTTGTTGCCTTCAGGTAGCCCCCACAGCAGCCTTATAAGAACAAACGGTTTTACCTTTCTCAGTTAACAATGGGGAAACCACATTAGAAAGACGTTTTTCCCAGTCAGTGAGGAGACTTTTAAGGTAGCCTGCGGACTGCATGTGGAGATCCACTTACAGCTTTTACTTTGCAGGTCCTCCAGGGGTGCCTGGGCACTGACTCTTGGTGGAGGGTCCACCCAGAGGCTTGTAGGTGATGGGTGCCTGGCTGTAGCGTGAATTCTTGGGCAACATCTGGATGATTTCCTAAAACCCACAGGAAACATGTTGAGAGTTCCTTGAAGGGATGAGGAGTATTTCATCATCTTTGTTTTTGGGTTTTTTGTTTTTTTTAATTTCATCATCTTTATGCCCCCTACTCAAGCCTGCAAAATCTAGCACGTTGTTGTGTGCTGTCCATTTGACTACAACTCCTAGTGACCTTAAGAACAATAGTTCTATCTACAACCAGGATAAGATAAAATAGATGAATGGGACCTTCTAAGAATCAAATCCCTATGCACATCTAAAAACTTCTCCAACAGGGTGAAAAGGGAAGCCACAGGCTGGGAAAAAGTATTTGGGAATGACATGTCAGATAAGGGACTTATATCTAGAATTTATAAAATACTTGAGCACCACAACAAGATAAAGGTAAATAATCCAGTTGAAAAATGTGCACAGGATATGAACAGACACTTCACCAAAGAAGACATTCAGATGGCCAACAAGCACATGAAGAAATGCTCAAAATCCCTAGCTCTAAGAGAGATGCAAATCAAAACAACTATGAGATATCATCTCACCCCAGTCAGAATAGGAAAATTTAACAGAGCAGCAAGAAACAAATGCTGGCGAGGTTGTGGAGAAATTGGAACGCTTATTCACTATTGGTGGGAGTGTAAAATGGTGTAACCACTGTGGAAGGCAGTATGGCGCTTTCTCAAAAAGTTGCAAATAGGTATACCATTTGACCCAGCAATTCCACTACTGGAAATATACCCCAAAGAGACCATAACTGACATCCAAGCAGATATATGCACACCCATGTTTATCGCGGCTTTGTTCACAATAGCAAGGAGTTGGAAACAACCCAGGTGCCCATCAACAAAAGAATGGATAGAAAAGCTGTGGTATATTCACACAATGGAATACTATGCTGCATTGAAAAACAAGGAACTCATGTAATATTATTCAAAATGGGTGAGTCCGGAGGACATTATGCTGAGAGAAATATCTCAGTCACAAAAGGACAAATACTGCATGGTGCCACTGCTGTAAAATGGGACTGATATCAGGGTTGGGGTAAGACTGAGAAAAACAGGATAAATTGTGTATACTGCATTGAAACAGATGAGGGGAAAATAATTTAAAAGCGATGTATGATTGGGTATTATGGTTATCACAAGAGTCCACAATTAAGGTTGCATAGTGGAGTGTACTTGGGGCGGTGGGAGGGGTGTGGGGGGATTGTATATCAAAGAAAGATTTTTTCTTTTACTTTTCAAAGAGAGGAATGAATTGGGGGGGGCGCAGGGGGGAGGGCTGGGCAGGGAGAAAAGTGCAACAATGAATGAATGGAAATCCAAAATCTCTGTAAATGTTCATTGTTGTTGTTATGTGCCATCTAGTCGCTTGCGACTCATAGCGACCCTATGTACAACATCCCTAAAATGTTCATTAAAATTATTAAGATAAAAAAAAGAACAATAGCTCTGAATCCTGTCCTAGTTTGAGCCAGTCTCACTATGTGTCTATGATACCTGTCCCCACTGTCATAGTCACTGCGTGAATCTAAGATCTTCTCTTGCACTCACCCTCCACTCTTCCAAGCATGATGACCTTCTCCACAGACTGGTCACTCCTGGCAACGTGCCCAAATTATGTGAGATGGAGCTTCAAAATCCTTGCCTCTCAGGGTGAAAAGAAAACCTGCAGACTGGGAACAAACATTTAGTAATAACATCTCAGACAAGAGTTTTATAACAAAAGTTTCCAGAATACTCCTGATAACCCAATTACAAAATGGGCAAAAGACATGGAAAGAATTTTCACAGAGGAAGATATTTGAATGGCAAACAGACACAGGAAGAAATGCTCCAAATCACTGGTAATAAGAGAAACGCAAATCAAAACCACATTGAGATACTATCTCACTCCAGTAATAGCGGCAAATTTTAACGGGCAGCAAGTAATAAATGTTGGAGAGGATGTGGCGAGAACGGAACTCTAATACATTGTTGGTGGGATTATAAAAAGCTACAACCACTCTGGAAGGCAGTCTGGCGCTTCCTCAAAAAGCTGAACATAGAAATTCCATATGACCCAGCTATTTCACTATTTGGTATATACCCTGAGAAAATGAGAATTGAGGCACAAACAGAGATTTGTCCCCCAATGTTCATAGCAGCATTATTCACCATCACAAGAACATGGAAACAGCCCAAATGTCCAACTACAAACGAATGGATTGAGAAATTATGATACATTCACACAATGGAATACTATGCAGCACGCAGGAGCAATGATTTTATAAATTATTACCTAACTTGGGAGGGACTGGAGAGCATTATGCTGAGTGAACTAACTCAGTCCCACAAGGATAAATACTGTAGAAAACCATTACTGTAGAATGAGTATAAGGATCCAGGAGGGGTGGGAGAGGCTGATAGCAGAGGGATGTGGATGTGCAGGGGGGAGAGGGGATTAATCATGAGATTGTACAATTTGATGGGTGGGGAAGTAAGGGAAATTTAAAACATTTGTTCTTGAAAACAATGTATTCAAATTTTGTAAATAAACTAGTAGAAAATTTTACAAAGAATTTAAATATAGAAAAAGAAATGAAGCCTGAAAAGACAAAAAAAAATCCCTGCCTCTAAGGAGAAAATCTGGTTTCACCCTCTCAAAAACAGACCTGTTTGTTCTCTTAGCAGTCCCTGATTTGTTCAAGACTCTCCTTTAGCACCGCAACTCAAAGCATATTATTGTTGTTGTTGTTGAGTACTGTAGAGTTAGAACTGACCCTTAGCTGACCCTCCAGTGGGTTTTCAGAGGCAGTTAATCATATAGGGAGAGACTGCCCATCCTTCTCCCATGTAGCAGCTGGTGGATTCGAACTATGTGCCTTTGAGATTGCACTGTAGCTTCTTGCCACTAGGCCACCAGTGCTCCATCCAAGCATATTACACATAATATATGTTTTATAAATTATCATAGTTCATGTTACTTAAGCTGTATCTCACTTAAGGATTATAGCTAACCACGGAAATAGTATCGTCATTATTTACATTTTGGATGATTCAGGCCTAAAAGAGAGCGAAGAGTAGGTCCAAGGTTACCCACTGGCTCTTTGGAAGGGTAGTGGAGCCCCTGTTGCCTGTTGTATTCTCAGCCCAGAGAGACGAATGGAAAAAAAAATCTTCATAATGAGGATGTTGTAGGACTTGGAGCGGACTCCAGAGCCACTCAGAGACCCAGTGCATCCTTTGTAGCTCCACCCACCCGAACTTGTCGTCCATTTCTGGCAATATTAAATCCAATTTCAACTCCATTATTTCCATTCTGCAATAGAATATATAAGGAAATGCCACATCATTCAGGACTGAGGACAGAGCCATTGCATAATTTTGAGTACGACAGCTGCTAGACACGGAAAGCCGCAAAATAGTGGCTTGAAGAATGTGCAGACTACGTTTCTTTTATTCATTTATTTATTTTTTAGTGTAATGTAATGTTCAAGAGTGAATAGTTCATGGATAGTATGTTAAATCCATGATTCCATCAAGTCCCATACTCTTCCCATCTTCATACTCAGTTATTCTTAAGGTAAGAAACTGCACTGCAGTCCAAAGGTGTCGTTTGAATCCACCAGCTGTTTCTATGGGAGAAGGGTGGGCAATCGCCTCCTGTTCAATCAACTGCCTCTGAAAACCCACCAGAGGGTCAGCTATGGGTCTGTTCTGACTCAACAGTACACGACAGCAACACTAACAAGTCTAAAGGTATAGTTTTTGTTCTTAAGAATTTCTCCTAGTGACAAGATGGTTTCTGGAGCTCCACGATCCACCTATATGCAAGGCAGGAAGAAGAAGAAGCAGGAAAAAAAAATTAAAAGACCATTTATTTATCCTTTTCTTTGAGAGAATTTTTCTGGAAACTTCATTCAGTAATGTCTACTTACAGCTAATGGCCAGATTTTAGAGTATTCCTCGATTTGGATGCAAAAGAGATTCACATTTGTTTTTAAGCCAGATATTTTGACATCTTCGGCAAAATCAGACTTTTCCTAGGGAGAAATGGGAGTAGATGCCGGGTGAGCCACTCATCGCTTCTGCTGTAGCTTTGCTGGCTATGGCCTTGGCTTTGATCTACGTCACCAAGGACAGCCACAGGGAACATTCTCATAGAGATCAAGCTATAAGTGACTTCTGACTTCCACCTTCAGAAACTTTTGAGGTGAATGTGGCCTTGATCTAAACTCTTTCTGACAGCCGGCTCAACAGCAGGGCGTCTTACTGGGCTGGCTGGTCTTATATACGTACTGGAAAAGAATTACCGTGGCTTGGTTATGACCTGTGGGTACTATTAGTCCCAGGGAGCGTAATACACGAAGATGATAGAAACTTGATAAACTCTGTGCTGATTCTTGATGTCATCAAAGTCAACAGTGTTACTGTAATTGCCCAGAATCTGGACAATCTAGTATCATCTAAGGACCAGGAGCATGAACATCATTGAAATTGAAGGTTTTCAGGATAGAGCAGGGTTTAGGGCTGTTGTACATAGGGTCGCTATGAGTCGCAGATGACTCGACGGCACATAACAACATCAACAACATCCCCACTCCAGACCTAATGAATTACAATGTGTAATTCTTTTTTTTAGGTATAAAGATAGATTTTTTTTTAGAAAGCAACATCCCAAAATATGAGCCTCCTTGGAAAGGAAATCTGGAGGCCCACACTGTGCATTTTAACAAGATCTCAGGTGATTCGTGTGCACATGAAAGTTGGAGAAGTTGTGCTCCAGTAAGACTCTGGGCTCCTCCACAGGCGAGGCTGGGTGATAGAACACAGGGGAGCTCCAGGTGGCTCTAACCTTGTCAAAGCCACTCTCCCCTCTGAGCTCAGATGTCTCAGTCTTAGTTATCTAGTGCTGCTGTAACAGAAATACCGGAAGCCCTTGACTTTAACAAATAGAAATGTATTTGCTCCAGTTTGTTGCCTCTGACTCTATGTACAGCTGATGGATATCTTGCACCTCATTATCTCTGCTGGGCCTAAGCCCATTGTTGCAGTCACTCGGTCAATTCATCTCCTCAACAAAGTGGATGGACGAAGTGACCGTGACAATGAGCCTATTGGAGATCATGAAGATGGTACCAGTTAGGGTAGCGTTCACGTCTGTCATTCAGAGGGTTGCTATGAGTAATAGTTGTCTTGATGGCACCTGCCAACAAGAACAACACTATCATTTTGTGCTACTGAGTAGGAACCAACCCACAGCTGACCTCTCAGTGGATGTTCAGAGGGTGTAAATTGCAAGGGAGGAGATTGCCCACTTCCCATGGAGCAGCTGATGGATTCAAACTGCGTGTCTTTGGGTTAAAAGTGTGACTCCTTATGCCCGCCCCCCAGGACTTCCTACAATAAAACTCATTGGTCACCATGTTGTGAAATGAGAGCAATCAATGCAATTAGACAATTGACCCTAGAGTCCAGTAGATGATGGGAGACCACGAGCCCTGCAGCTCCTCAGCTTGGCCTGAGTGGAGATGGACTCTCTCAGAAAGCTCAGTGGCTAGCTGACCACAGGGTAAAGGTTTAGAGAGTGTGGTGAGCCATGTAGTTGGTTCAGTGGATTTCTGGCTAGATCTGAGGCAGGGCTCAGGCTTGTAGGGAAAAGGGGTTCTCATCTGGCCTTTCTCCTCTGGAACTGGGGTTGGGGTACCTGTAGCGGGGCTCTGGACTCTACACTTCCACTCTCCAAGGTTAAGTGGGTTTGTCCCAAGTATCCAGCTTGATGTCCCATTAAGTCAACACTGTCTTCGGCAGCAGACCGAGGGGGATTCTACCTCGCCACCAAACACTTCACTGTTAAAAACAATCTTTTAAAATGGTTTGATGTTTTGGACTAAATAAAGCTCTGTTCCCACTCCATTTGCGCTTATACAGGAGTCTTATTTTATAAAGAAGTCAATTAATGGCTTTGTAAATAAAAAAGAAAGGATCCCTGAGCTATTTCTTGACCCAAAGGCCCCAGAAGTTAATCCTATAAAAATGTCAGATCTTGCTAGAAAGAATGGCAGCAACTCCTCAGAGGAGAATAACAGGAAATGACTCACCCCGGGCACCCGGAGGCTGCTCAGCTGCACAAAAGGCCCCCTGGGCGGTAATGTGGGGCTGCCGGGCAACTGTGGGGAGGAAAGGACCCACCCACGAGAGGCCTTGCCCGTCTCCCTCCCTAGAGGGGGTTGCTCTGTGGGTTTCCCCTACCTCCCCACCCCCACCCCCAGACTGTGGGCATGTGGCTAGCAGAGACAGACCAACGCTGTGAGTCTGAGAGCTGGACAGAGGCAGAATCCAGTACCTCATGGAAAATTCCCCTAGAAATAAAAAGCCAAAAGAACCACACACAAGTCTGGGGAGTCTTACCCTGCACTGGACTCTGACTCTCTGATCTCTTCTTGTTTCCCTTTGATGAAGTGAGTGGACCCCTTACAGAGCAGGTCCTGGAAGAGACCTGGAAGACGTCACTTTCTCTTTTCCTGGGGACGCACTCACACCTGAACCCTCTACCCTGCTGTCTAGCTCCCCACTGTTATTGTTTCCGTGTTCCTTCCAGGCAAAACCAACTCATATCTCATCCTCCTGTGCATTTTCAGAGGCTGTAAATTGCACGGGAAGCGATTGCCCATCTTTCTTCCCAGAAGCATCAGGTTCTTACTTGCTGAAGGTGAAGAGGGTTTGATCAAGGAAAGATCTTCTGCAACAAGTGCTTCAAATCCTCCGCACTTTCAGCAAGCAAGGTTGTGTCATCGGCATAAGGCAGGTTGTTGATGAGTCTCTCTCCACTCCTGATACCATACTCCTCTTCATAGACTCCAGCTTCTGGGATAATCTGCTCAGCATATGGATTGTACAGGTATGGAGAGAGAATATGACCTTGACGCGCTCCCTTCCCAGCTTCCAACCATGCAGTGCTCCCCTGCTCTGTGTGCACAACAGCCTCCTGACCCAAGTACAGGTTCTACAGGAGCACCATCAAGTGATAGGCTAGGTGGTTCAAATCTACCTCTCTTGGTGCCTCCATTGGTTGGCTCCACCTGGAAATCCAGTGGTAAGGAAGTCAGTCCACTTGATGCATCACGAGGAGATCTGTGTGCCCGAACTTATAAGGAAGAAAATGACAAGAAATGAGCCTGACGCCATGTGTGGATTCCAGCTACAGCCTCCAAATGCCCCTTGACTGCCCAAGCTACCTTGACTTCCCTCCTAATAATCTTGTAATCCAACAACTAAAAATTACTAATCTACTCAAGGTGCCCTAATGGTAAGAAGCTGTGCTGCAACCCTGAAGTCATGTGGTTCGAATCTACCAGCTGCTCTGTATGAGAAGTCTGGGCAAACTCCTCCTTTGCAATTAACTGTCTCTGAAAACCTGCTGGTGGGTCAGCGATGGGTCAGTTCCCACTCAACAGTACGCAACAAACAACAACAACAACTACCTATCACATTTCTCTTTGTTACATTTAAGTGTCTCCTTTCTGAATGGTTAAATGTCCAAGCCTCACCAGAAAAGGAGTATTTGTAATATGATCTCTAGCCAGAACATACAGCAAAAGAAAATAATTTTAATTAAAGCAGAAGATTATGGTGAAAGGAGAGTTTAAAACCATGGTTCATTACGTATTCCCCAATTCGGAAGCAATCTTGACTGGGGACAGGAATTATTTTTATGCCTTCTGGGGAAAGGTTGCTCTTGCTCAAAAGATATACCATTTGGAATATAGAATGAATCTCTCAGGGCTTTCAATATGTTACCCGAAGTCTGGCATACTGCCTAGGTCCCCACTGGCAGAAAAGGCATGAGGTACAGATCAAGAGGGAACAAAAAAGTCCTTACTTTCATAAAAAGCCTCCTTTGCACTTTTGTCCAGGCTGTTTCCTGTATAGTGGGAGGGTAAATGGAGTTAGAGCGATGCCCAGAGCTATCTAGAAATCCTGGAGAGGAGATTAAATAGAGCCATTGCCTGGGGTCGAATCCATTGTAAAAAGAAGAGGGCATTCCCGTGGAAGGGGTCAGTACAAGAAGGTTGTGGGGGCAGCAATCTTTGAGATTATGCAAGGCCATCTTGGGGCTGGCAGAACCTGAACTGAATATGCAGTAATAAGTGGGTGGATTTGGGGTAAATTGCTCATCGTGGTCCGCACAAGAAGACCCAGGCACCTTCATTCTTCCCCTCCCTGGGGCCTGCCTAAAGCATGTATTCCTTTCTTGAGACCAGCTGTGGCACATCTGAGGCCACCTTATGAAAGGCCTGTTAGGGTGGGCAGAGCTGGATGCAAAGTACAGGAAAGGAGGCCAGATCACAGTAGCCTGGGCTGCACTTTGCATAATTCTATGTCTATTGATTTTAATGTGTTTACTTTCTAAATAAGCAGAGACTCATCTAGAATGTCTCCCTTTCTCCCAACACCTCTGCAGTATTGGCATTTCTGTCTCTGGCCATTCTTCCATGAATCTTTAACCTGGAATAGGACCCTTGTTCTTCTATCTGAGAATATCCTTTTGACGACAGTTATCAAAAGGCATTGCTGTGGGATTAGGACTGACACATAGCTGACCATCCATGGGGTTTTCAGACCTGTGTAAATCACACAAGACATTACCCATCTTTCTTTCCTGGAGCAGGTGGTAGATTGATTAGCTTTCCCACAGTTACAGGTTGCAATTTATCTACTCAAAATACGTCTTGTAAATCCTACCTTCCTTAGCGACTGGGATCTTAGAACCTGGTGAGCAGCTCTCTAAGGTACAAACGACTGGTCTGTCCCTGTTCAGAATACTAGAGAAGAAAAGTAAAGATGAGAGAAACAATTAGTCCAAAAGACTAACAGGCCAGTTGAACTTCAACTTCGACAATCCAGAGACCAGAAGGATGTAGATGGTACCTGGCTACCACCACTGACTTGTCTATAGTCAAAGATCCTAGAAAGAGGTGGGGGGAAATGTGAAATAATATTTAAAAAATTAAAAAGCCACGCAGCACCTCTAAGAGGATGGCCTTTATTTACTTTTCTAAACGAGAATAAATCTCACCTAGGGAGTTTAATTTTTCCTGTAAACCACTCTTTAAAATAACTAACTGTATAAGGCAAAAAATGTAGCATTTTCTTTGGAGTTAGAGCCAAAAAGACAGAAAGGGGTAAGATAGAAAGATAAATGGAGCAAGAATTACCAGGAGAAAGTGGGGAAAGTGCAATTATGTTGTGGATATTGCAATTAATTTTATTTAAAAAAACTGTGTATGAATGGTTAAATGGAAAAAACTCAATTAACTTTGCAAACTTCATCCAACTCCCCCCGCTCCCCCCCCCATTTGGGGATAGGTGTCTTCATTAAGTTTTTGAGGCAGGATTAGTGTGGGACATATCCTGAGTCAAAGTCTATTGAGATAGAAAAGAGTTTAATAAGCAATTTAATAAGCAATAAGATCTCCACCTGGAGATCTCAAATTAGCCAGGAGAGAATCTGAAGAGATGAGAACACTCCCCAAAGCTGACGGAGAAAGAAAGCCTTCCTCTGGAGCTGCAAGCTTGGGTTGAAATTTCTAGTCTCCCGTGAGAAAACACATTTCTATTTCCTAAAGCTGTCCTTTTATGGTATTTTTGTTACACCAGTGCTAACTAAGACTGGCTTAGTACTGGAAGAATGCAGAAACCTAAAACTGTGTAAGTGGTTTTGGGATTGGATAGTAACTAAAGGCTGGAAGAAGCTTTCAAGGACTTAAGCTCTATTGGCATAGTGGCAAGAAGCTGCGCTGCAATCCAAAAGGCACATGGTTCATGGTTCAAGGCCACCAGCTGCTCTGTAGGAGAAGGATGGGCAATCTCCTCCCATGCAATGAACTTCCTCTGGAAACCTGCCCGAGGAACAGCTTACGGGTAAGTTCAGACTTATTGATACACAACAACAGTGGTTAAAGCATAGATTGTTTCGAAGAGAGTTAGTTGAATTATGGATGTCAAAGGTGATTCCAATGGAGAAGGAGGAAGTTTAAAAAACTATAGAGAAAGAAAAGCCAAGTCATAATTTTCATTAAAAAATAGTGTTCTGGTGCAACCACTATGGAAGGCAGTGTGGCACTTTCTCAAAAAGTTGGAAATAGAAATACATTTGACCCAGCATTTCCACTACTGGGAATATACCCTAAAGAAACCATAACCGCCACCCAAGCAGATACATGCACGCCCATGCTTATTGCTCCTTTGTTCAAAATAGCAAAGAGATGGAAACAACCCACATGTCCATTGACAAATGAATGGATAGAGAAGTTGGGATATATTCACACAGTGAATACTACACAGCATTGAAAAACAAGAAACTCATGAAATATGGGTGACCCTGGAGGACATTATGCTGAGTGAAATATCTCAGTCACAAAAGGGCAAACGCTGCATAATACCACTGTTATAAAACAAGACTAACATCAGGGTTAGGGGGAAACTAAGAAAAGAGGGGATAACTAATGTACGCGGCATTGAAACAGATGAGGGAGAGAACTGCTTAAATGGGAGATATGATTAGGTATCATTTTCATGGCAAGAGTCCAGAATAAGAGCTGCATAGAATTTTTTTTTCTTTTCAAAGAGAGAAGTGAGCTGTGGAGAGAGGTGGGCAGGGAGGAAAATGTGTAGCAATGAATGAATGGGGAAAAAATAAAAAGATGATTAAAAAAATAGTGTTCTAATGATGGATGTGGTTTAAAGGTGAATGATTTTATAACACATAATGAATGATAATGATTGTTTGAAACACAATGTGAATAAAGGATAGTATGAAACATAATGCATGCAAATTTTGTATGCAAACCAATGCCATGTTAATAAATAAAAAAGAAAATTGTGCTCTTTATTGTAAATGACTGAAAGGATGTTTTTTCTGAATATAATATAAATATGTGCAAAGTTTGACTCAGAAAAAAATAAACCTATAGAGAAAATCTCTATTATCTTAAAGAATACATAAGGTCACAACCACAGAGTGTTACTATAAATGTGAACAAGAAAATGATGGTTAGACAGAGGAGGAAAAGTAGTGCTTTGTATGGAATCTCAAACGACTTGCCTTGGTTTGTTTAAATGTGGGTTGGATGGTAGAATCTGCAAGTGGTAAACTTGAAGGTGTCATAGAATCCACTTAAATAAAACCAAAGGGATTTTATTAAGGGATAGAGAAGGTCCAGACTTGGGAAATGTTCATCACTACACAATGAAAGAGAATGGGAAGAGTACTGCAAAAAAAAAAAAAAGCCATTCTTACATTATCAGAGCTACAGGTTCAAAATTCCTAATTGGCTGAAAAACCATTAGGGGAGTTAAGGGTAGAATACCTACAAGGGGGAAGTTGACAGTGATAGGTCCATAACCATTAAGTGAGATTCTATGATTAGCCAAAGGTGTAAGCCATTCAGTTTGCCTGGTGGCTCTGGAACAGCAGAATAGGACCAGTTTTTCTGGTAACTTATTCTTCTTCATTCATGTGTGTTTCTGGAGGTCCATCAGAAAGATGTGGAAAATGCTACATCTCAAGATGCATCCTGAACGCCGAGTATCCCATAAACCGCCAAAAGAACAAACAAAGATGTCTTGGTGAGGGTGCCGCCAGAATGCTCTTTGGAGGCAAAGATGATAAGGCTTTGTTTTGCCTCACATACTTTGGGCATGTTGCTAAGAGGGGCTATTCCTTGGAGAGGAACATGGTTCTCTGAAAGGTAGAGAGTTGGCAAAAGGGAGGAATACCCTTGACCAGGTGAATTGACACGGTGACTGCTGCAATGGGCTCTAATGTGTCAAGAAGTGTGAAGATGGCACAGGATAGAACAGGGTTCAGATCTGATCTTCACAGGTTTGCTATGGGTCATACTCGACTTGACGGCACCTAACAATGACAAGATGCATCTTGAATTTCTTTGCCAACAATGACAAAGACTGCTGGGAACTGATTAGCTAACCTGCACAGACCAAATCCTACAGAAAAGGAATGCTGTTCATGAGGTGTATGACCCAGGGCAGCAGCAAAATTAAAGGGACATCCACTTGGAAAGGCATTTCCTGAAAATCCAACATAGATTCCAAACTCATGTGAGGACTTTAAAATAGAGTTAAGGATCTGCATTTAGTTCCCCCTTATTTATCCTGGATGAGATGGACACAGTGACTGTAGCAATGGTGGGAGCTGTGTCAGAGACACTGAGGTTGGCTCAGGATAGGGTGAAATTCAGTTATTGTTAATTAGGTCGCTGTTAATTATAGAACAAATTTTAGGTCTTTTGTGCAAAGCTTACTCTGACTCATATTCGACTTGACAACACTTAGCCACTGCTAAATGAGACTTGTGTTGTGATATCTGGAGGAACATTCTTCCACTTTACAAATCACTCTTTGTCAATATGCTGTGTGAAGTAACCTGGGTTTGCTGTGGCGCTGAATCTTATGCCATGGGGGTATCCAATACCATGATGGTTTCCCATTGTGGACAGTGGTGGAGCTCCCAGTTGTAAAACAGGTTGGGAAGTAGGAGTGGCATTCACTTCCTAAACCACATGCCTCTGGAAACTCTATGAACTTGGAGAAACCAACCATTATAGAAAGGCATTAGGTCTTTTGTTCATAGAGTTGCTATGAGTAGACTTTGACTTGACAGCAATCAACACCAACAACGTGTTGTGGTCAACTTGATGTCACATAACAACAGCAACATTTACATGAAAACCAAATGTCCCTGATTTTAGACTCTCATACAGATATTTGGCTGAGATTTCTAAGCAAGATCTTAAAGGGCTACACGGTTTCTCTTCATAGTAAAATGAGAGACCAAATAGACTGAAAATGAACTGTGCAAAATGAAAAAAAAAAATTAAAGATTTGGAAAACTCTGTTGTACCAACACGCATCCAAAAATGTTCACCAAGGATCTGGCTACAACATATTTTGTTAAAGAGGCTGCAACCTATTTTGTTAAAGAACTTAAACTTGTGACTGATGGCTATAACCAACTACCACAGCAGAAAACTCATCAGCTTGGCCCAAAGAAAATAGGAGGAGAATGAAAGGAAAGAATGCTGCCTTCTAGTTATAGGCAGGACATGTGCCAAAGGAGCTACATGTGTTGCCTTCCAAGAAAAGAAAAGGACCCTTCCTGGGGTAGCTTGGAGGTCAGCAGCCCTGGGGGAAGGAGCACAGAAATCAGGATCTTCTGGGTTTCAAAGAGATGAACCATGAACTTCCAGATCTCAAAAGGTGGGGTCATAGGCTCCTACGTTCCAAACAGTCGGGTCTTTGCCAACCAAGTCTGGAGCATGGAGCTGCCAGTAAGGTATGCCAAGGGTATGGGGCTGCTATTATGCCCAAGAATCAAAAGAACAGGTCCGAAGGGATAAGTGGCCAAGAGTTTGGGATTGATAATGAGTTGGATTGGGAGAATGAGGCTACCTCAAAACAGATGGAGCTGAGTTACTGTCCTAGAGGTCCTGGAAGGCAGACCTGGAGCCTAGGGTTAAAGGGCCACCATTAAAACTCCAGAAGGCTCAGGACAGATTCCAAAGACAAGGTCATTGCTTACGTGGCCTCGGAAAAGAGAGGATTCTTTGTAAACCTTCAGAACTAATGTAAATTGTTCTCACAGAGCGCCTGTTATCCCTTCTTGGCCTCCAGCATCTCTTTGTAATGGAAATGTCTGTCTTGCGCCGGTTTTACCATTGCTCTTTGAAAGCACGAAACTTGGATTCTAGACTTTACAGACTCTCAGATGAAGAGGAGTATTGCCTCAGGATGGAATACATCTAAAGTCTCACCTGCATTTGAGTTAGATGCTTCAAAAGATGAGATTTTGGATTTGGAGCTGAAGTAAGACTTTTGTGATGGTGGGTACAGTGAATGTTTTTTGGTAGGTGTTACGGATATGAAGTTTGGGGAACCAAAACTTGGAATATTGTGGATGGAATTATGTCCCTCTAGATCTCTTCTTTTTTTTTTTTTCTAGATCTCTTCTAAATCTCAACTTTTAACCTCGATGGCTGTGGTTATAATCCTGTTTGGGAATAGGTTGTCTTTGTTATGTAATGACGCAGAGTTAGAGTAGTTTGTTTTGCCTCAGAGATTAAACAAGTACACACAGCAGAGGTAGGGAGTTGGAGATAGAGATTGATGCCAAACCACATGAAGCTCTCCAAGGGACCAAGAAACAAGCTGAACAGACAAGACCTTCCCCAAAGCTGAGAGAGAAAAGCCTTCCCCAAAAGTAATGTTCTGAAACTTTCTAAACAGTGAGAAAACAGATTTCCATTGTCTAAGGCCATCCACTTGGGGTGTTTCTGCTATGGTGGCCCTGGGAAACTAAGATCCCCGAATGAACTGGAGAGCATCGGAGTCAGTCTCCCGTTTTAGCAATGTTAAAATGGAATCTAGAAAGAGGCTGTGCCTTGCTTCAGCTCACACAGCAAGTTGGCAGCATGGCTGGGATCAGGCCCATCACATTGTGAGCAAGGAGGCTTTCTCAGCATTGTCTGGAGGGAGTGGGAAAGCAGATACAGGCCCCGGCGACTCTGAGAAAATGCTGCTATTGGGCTCATCAGAGCATTCGTAAGTGTAATTGACTTTTAGGCATTAAACTTTTACCAGAATGAGCTCACAAGGTCTGTAGGGAGAGAGAAAGTGCCTGGCATTGCCTGCCTCCTGGGGCTATAACGTCTGGGGTTGAGAAAGCCCATACTCTCGGCTGCAGGATGGTGCCCTCTGGGAAGGAGGAGAGTTGAGGCCTGGGAGAGGGTGCAGGTGGGAGACATACAGAACGCCTTATAGTCTACCCCAGTTTGAAGGATGGGGTGGAGTAGGGGTGTGGGAGAATTAGACTATTCCTCCAAACACATTATCACGAATTCAGTGAGTGTTTTAGTCCATAAATCCTGCTGTAACAGAAATACCACAAGTGGGTGGTTCTAAGGAACAGAAAGGTATTTTCTCACAGTTTAGGAGCCCAGGAGTCTGCATCTAGAACATGAGCTCTAGTGGAAGGCGCTGTCTCTGTCTGTTCTCGTAGGAGGGAGGGATCCTGGCCTCAGCATTCCTGGATTCCTCGGTGAACTTCACGGGGCATCACTTATTCCCCATTT
>NW_006399841.1:609857-621346 GCF_000299155.1 Elephantulus edwardii | reverse complement strand
ATTTACAGAGATTTTGGGTTTCCATTCATTCATTGTTGCACTATTCTCTCTACCCTCCTCCCAGTTTGTTCTTGTCCAAATGGCACAGTGCTTGTCAAAGCCAGTTCTGATTAATCTTCTTTGTCAGTGTGTCCTTTGCCATTCCCTATCACTCCTCCCTGAGAGAGACTTCACCCTGAGTCAAGACTGACTAGGTCTGAGATATACAATGCGAACATGGTCTCATTTATAGAGCAAAGAAAACTCAATTCTCAAGTGTGGTTGCATCCACACATATAGGAGTGAGGATTCCGACCCACATTTCTGATGGACACGGGCCAATCTGAAGCAATGGATAATGCCTTTGGAGGTAGTGGACAAGTCAGAGATCTGGATGCTGCCCATAGGGGCCGTGCTTCCCTTCCCTGGTCATGACTACGGCTTTATTCCTAAAACAGTCATGACGTCAATCACGGGGCTGGATTAAATCACGACTAATCTCTGGGCATCACTTATTTAAATAATGAGGCGGGGGGAGAGGGCGAACAGAACAATGCCCTGAAATATTTTGAATGTTATCCCTTGCCAGGGAGTGATCACAAGTCTCAAACTAAGGGCTTCTTTCCAAATACTGGAGCCTACTCTTTTGTTCTGCTGCACTGCAATCCCAAAGGCATGCGGTTCAAATCCACCAGCTGCTCTGCGGGAGAAGGATGGGCAGTCTCCTCCTGTGAGATTAACTGCCTCTGAAAACCTGCTGGAGGGTCAGCTATGGCTCAGTTCTAACAACAGCAACAGCACCACTACTTGGTTATACAAATTTCTGTGGAGGGCCTATCCCAGGCTCCTCACTCTTTCCTAAGATAGCAGACTCTCCAGTCTCTCGCTTCAGACTTCTGTGCTAAAACGATGGATCTAAAGGTTTACTCAGGCCTCATTTGGACATCAAAGAAAAGAACTGAACTTTTAAAAAAAACCACACCCAAACCCAAACAACAAAACTGGCTTATAGAGATAAACTTGACATGCTGTAACTGAAACTACCAAATGGTACAATATTAACACATATTAAATAGCTGTAAAAACGAATCCATCATACCCACAAGGCTTTTGTTATACAATCCCCCCCTGCCCTGTCCACTTTGCTTGGTGTTATTCTAGACTGTTGTCATGTTAATAATACCTACTCATATATTGCATTTAAACAGTTCTCTCCCTCATCTGTTTCAATGCTGTGTACATTATTTATCCCCTCTTTTTTTTTTTCAAGTTTTCCCTTAACCTTGATGTCAATCCTATTTTATAAGAGTGGCACTTTGCAGTATTTGTCCTTTTGTGACTGAGTTATTTCACTCAGTAGAATGTCCTCCAAGGTCACCCATTTAGTATAATATTTCATGAGTTCCTTGTTTTTCAATGCTGCATAATATTCCATAGTGTTAATTTACCACAGCTTCTCTATCCATTCTTTTGTTGATGGGCACGTGAGTTACTTCCATCTCTTTGCTATTGTGAATTACGCAGCAATAAACATAGGTGTGCATATATCTGCTTGGGTGGCAGTTCTGGTTTCTGTAGGGTATATTCCCAGTAGTGGACAATACTCTGCTGTGAATATTAAGGCTTTCATTGGTTTATGGAAGCCAATGGAGAGCTCTGGTGGAGTCGTCAGTCGGCAGTTGATAAAAGCTTTGATCAGTCTACATCCTCACAAAAACTCGGACCTGTCGGTCTTGTTCTGTCCTAAGTCTAGTGGTAGTATTTCATTGAGGGGTTGATTTATTGTCCATTGTCTAATGGTAAGTGGTGCTGTGCGTCTCTTCATGTACTTTCCCCCCTCCTCTTTCTGTTTTACTTGCTAGACCTTCCTTTGAGACAGTTTTTCTTCTTCCTTTTGAGTCTTAGGAGACTCACACCTCTATAGGCAATTGGTGCGAAGGCTGCACCATGCTGGTAATTCGAATTCATCAGTAGCTCTGTTGGGAGAACGATGGAGAATCCCTTCTCAGGCAATTTACAGCTTTGGAAACCCAATGGCGGGTCAGCTGTGAGTTTGAATTTTGAGTTAAATATTCTAGATATAGTCTTTTGTCAGATTGACATTTAGCAAATATTCTGTAGTAGGAAAGCTCTGGTAGCTTAGTGGTAAGGAATTAAACTATCAACCGAAAGGTATGAAGTTCAAATCCACAAGTCACTCTGAAGGACAAGGAGGGACAATCTCCTCCTGTGCAATTTACTGCCTCTGAAAAGCTTCTGGAGGGTCCACTGTGAGTCAGTCCCAACATAATCATCCTCAGTAACAATGACAACAGGCGGGCTTTGCCTTTTCATTTTCTCAACCGGGCCTTTTTGGAGTAAAAGTCTTCAACTTCTGTAACAGTCAATGTATTGATTTTTTTTTCTTTTAAAATTTGTAGTTTATTTTCGTATTTAATATCTCTTTGCCAACTCAAGGTTATTAAAATTTTCTTCCGTGCTATCTCATACAAGCTTATAGGTTATTTCCCATTTAAGTCTCAGTAAGTTCCCTTTTGAGTTAAATTTTTAGGTAAGTGTTAAGCGAGGGGTGAGATGCATTGTTTCAGTTTTGTCTTGTTTTGCATATGGCTTTCCCATTGTTCTGGAATAATTTTTTGAAATCAATAGTCTTTCCTCCGATAAGTTGTCTTTGACATCTTTGTGAAAACTCAATAATATGTGTAGTGAGTAATAAGCAGTTTCCCTGACAAGGAGCCTTAAAAAAATGAGCAATCTTGGTGAGCTCTGGTGGCCTAGTGGCAAGAAGCTGCACTGCAATCCCAGAGGTGCATGGTTCAAATCCACCAGATTTGACAGTACACACATATAAAATAAAAAAATGAGCAGTCTCCTCTTGTGTGATTTTATTGCCTCTGAAAATCTGCTGGACGGTCAGCTATGGAGGCACCTAACAATAACAACTATTTCTGAAGGGAGTTCTGGTGGCTGAGTGGCAAGAAGCTGTGCTGCAGTCCCTAAGGCACGAAGTTCGAATCCACCAGATGCTGCACTGGAGAAGGAAGGGCAATCTCCTCCTGTGCCAGTCAGATCTAATTTGATGGTACATGTTTGCATTAAAAGGAAAAACAAACAAACAAAAAACAAAACCCAAACCCAAACCAAAAAAGAAAACCAACAACTATTTCTGGAGTCTTTCTTGGTCCATTGAGTTACTATAGTTGTCTGTTTATGCCAATATCTCCTGTCTTCACTAGTTCTTTTGAGTAGTCCTTTGCATTTTTTAAAAAAGAAATTTTACAATCAACTTCTCAATTTCTACAAAAAAGACACTGGAACTTTTATTTGAATTGTTTTTAGGAGGAACAGTATCTTAAAAACATTGATTTCTCAATAATGTTAAGTTTTCCAATGCAGAACCATGCCATTAATGCCTTTAATTATTTATGTCTTCTTTAATTTCTCTAAGCAACACTCAGTAGTTTTCTGCGCACCCCTTTTGCCAAATTTATTTCCAAGTTTTTCATTTTTCAATGATACTATCTGTGATGGTATCAGTGTTTCTCAAGCTAAGAGAATTGAAAACCAAATTTAAGCCTCGAGTCGCGATATTGAAGGGTGCTTTTGGCAAGAGATTGAATGACCCAGGAAGCATCAAAAGAAAGTGAAGAGAATACACAAAGTCACCATACAAAAAAAAAAAACCCAAAAAAACCCAAAAACCAAAACTGACTTATACTGAACAATTTCAAGAAGCACTGTATGAGCAGGAGCCAATGGTAATAAAGGAGAAGAATTAACGGATACCAGTTGACTTGTTTCAGTTAACAGATGCTGCCCTGGATGTGTTCACCAGTCCATGCTAGGAAATTTGGAGGACAACTGTCAGGTCAATGGATTGGAAGAGGTCCATATTTGTTCCCATTCTTAAGAAAGGTGACCCAACAGAATGTGGAAACTATTGCACAATATCATTAATATCACACTAAAGTAAAATACTGCTGAAGATCATTCAAAAATGGCTAGAACAGCACCTAGGTAAAGAAGTTCCAATAGTTCAAGCGGGATTTAGAAGAGGTAATGGCAGCAAGGACATTGTTGCTGATGTCACATGGATCCTAGCTGAAATGAAAGAAGAATACCTGAAGAATGCCTATGTATGCTTTATTGGCTGTGCAAAGGCCTTTGAGTGTGTGGATCATAACAATCAATGGCTAACATTGCGAAGAATGGGAATCCCAAAGCACTTAATTGTTCTCAGGTGAAACCTATACGTAGACTAAGAGGCTGTTGTGTAAACAGAGCAAGGGGACACTATATGGCTTAAAATTAAGAAAGAAAGTGAGTCAGTGTTGTATTATCTTTCCATACCTATTCAATATGTATGCTGAGCAAATAATTTAAAAAGTTGGACTCTGTGAAGAAGACTATGACGTCAAGATTGGAGGAAGACTCATCAATAACCTGCATTATACAGATGACACAACCTTGCTTGCTGAAAGTGAGGAGGACTTGAAGCACTTGTTGCAGTCAAAGAATACAAAGATCAAAAAATGCAGTCTTCAATATGGATTGCATCACAATGTCAAGAAAACAAAATTTTTTACCACTGGACTAATAGGCAACATCATGAAAGACGGAGAAAAGATTTAAACTATCAACAACTTCATCTTCTTTCTTGAATCCACTATCAACGCCCTCGGCACCAGCAGCCTTCTGGTGCCATTATTGCACAGGGAAAATCAGAAGCCATATTACACTGGGAAAATCTGCAGCCAGGGAACCTCTCCAAATTATTGAGGAGTAATGGTGTCAGTTTGAGGACTAAGGTGCATCTGATTTTTCAATCACTTACTATGTACTTACTATGCGTCTGATAGCTGGACAATGAATGAGGATAAGAGAAGAAGAATGGATGCCTTTGAGCTGTGATGTTGGAGAAAAGTGCTGAACATCCCAAGGACGGCCAAAAGGACAAATATGTCTTGGAGAAAGTGCAACCAGAGTGCTCTTTGGAGAAAAGCTGATAAAGCTGCAGTGGGATCTAGTGTGTCAGGATGTGTGAAGATGGCACAGACTAGGACAGGGTTCAGATCTGTTGTTCATAAGGTCTCTATGGTTCTTACTCGACTTGATAGCACCCAACAACAACAACATAAGTGATATTTTCATTTTAACATTTTAACATCAAACTGTTCTTTTCTATAATGGAGACATATAACCTTACATAGTAATCTTGCTGGACTCACCTTTTTGTAGATTCCATAGCATTTTCTACAGAGCCAGTCGTGATGACATCGATAAACAAAATTAGCTTTCTTCCTTTCCAATCTAAGTGCCTTTAACTTGTTTTTCTTCTCTTCTAATGAGAACACCATGTCCTAAGAGGAGGAATGTGAGAGCAGATACCCTTGCCTTACTCCTCATCTGAGGAGGAAAGTACTAATTACACTGCTGAGAGTCTCTAATTGGTGCAAACGCTCACGGCACTCAGCTGTGAACCGAAAAGTTGACAGTTCAAGCCCGTCTAGAGGTTCCTCCGGAGAGAGATCTTTTGATCTACTCCTAAAGAATCAGTGATTGAAAATTCTGTGAAACGGTGTTTTATTCTGACACCTCGGTCATCGTGAGTCAGAACTGGCTTGATAGCAATTGGTGCAGTGACGCAGGTGGCTGTCATTTTTCGTGAGGATATCCTTTATCGTACTGAAGAACTTTCCATATAGGTTTAAGTTACTGGAAGGCTTTTTTTTTGGGCTGTTGTTTCTGTTGTTTTAAGTCAGGAATGGGTGTTAGATTTTGACAAATGTTCCTCCTTTTTTCCTTTTGGCATCTTGTAAGAAGCTCATATGGTTTTTCTTCTTTTAGCTCATCAATATGGTGCATTTTACTGACATACATTTCTTTTTTCAGTGTTGAAATCGTCAGGTGTTCCTGGGATAAACACTACTTGATCATGACATATTACTCTTTTCACTTATTTCTAGACTTGGTTTGTTAAAGTTTGTTAAGCGTCTATGTTGCTGGGGGATATGAGTTTGCAGGTGTTTCTTCTTCTTGAAATGTCTTTGTTCTCACCTCTTCAATTTTCTGGAAGAATTATGCAGAATTGGTATTAATTTTTCCTTAATGCTTGATAGAATTTATCATCTCAAGCCATCTGGGCCTGGAGTTTTCTCCAGGGAAGATTTTTTTAACAAGCAGTTACATTTCTTTACTAGATATAGAAGTATTTAGATTGCTTCTTCCAAAGCAGCTCTCATAGCTAAGTGGGTAGGGAGTGTCATTGCTAGCCCAAAGGTGGGGCCCTCTGGGACTGTTCAAATCCACCTGTGACTCCTTGGGGAAAAGATGGGCAATCTCCCCCCATGTGATTTATTTACAACTTCTGAAAATACACTGAAGGGTCAGCTATGAGTTTATTTTTACTTAACAGGACATAGCAACAACTTATTCTGAGCTTTTTCTTAATCTGATTTAAGACACTTCCCCATCACCAAACCTAGGCATTTAATGCTACATATTTTCCTGTAAATAATACTTTGGGTGTATCCCACATATTTGTTTTGATATTTTTATTTCCATTTTATTTAGAATACTTTCAAATTATTTTCTTGATTGCTTCTTTGACTCGAGTTATTTTTCATTTTCTTTTTATTTTTTACTAGTTTACATACAAAATTCATAAAGTTCATATACATTGTTTTCCACACCAGACCTTTCCCCTTTCTCAAGAGTTATTTTGAAGTTACTTTCAGTTTCTAAGTATTTAAAGATTTCTCTGTTACTGATTTCTATTCAATTCCATCGTGGTCTGAGGAACATATTTTTATGATTTGAATCTTTTTAAATGTACTGAGCTGTTTTATGGCCCTATCTTGGTAGTCATTCTATGTGTCACTGGAAATAATGTGTATTTTGTTGTTGTTGAGTTCTGTAAACATCAGAGTATGTTGGTTGTTGGTAGTGGTAGTTTGCGCAATAGCCTGCAATCCCAAAGGTATGTAGTTTGAATCCACCAGCTGCTCTGTGGGAGAAGGATGGGCAGTCTCCTCCCGTGAGATTAATTCCCTCTGAAAACCTGCTGGAAGGCCAGCCATGGTTTGGATCAGACTCGGTGGTATACGACAATGGGTGCTAATAGGAAGCTCTGGTGGCCTAGTGGTAAGAATCTGCCCTGCAATCCCAAAGACATGAGGTTGAAATCCACCAGCAGCTCTGTGGCAGAAGGATGGGTAATCTCCTCGTGAGATTACTGCCTCTGAAAACCTGCTGGAGAGTCAGCTATGACTCAGTTCTGACTTGGTAACACACAACTATAACAATTGGAACTAATTCTCTAAAACCCAGGCAGGGCAATTCCTCTTTTACTGCATCTCCCGAGCAAGCCATCTGCCATGCTCTGCTGCCCTCCCCTGGAACCTCTCCTCTCAAACGCTGGTGCAAAAATGAATGATACAAACCTAAGACTTCCGCTTAGATACAAAGGGGGGGGGGCGGAGGCGGGAATCAAGTGTTATACTTGCTTGAAAACTTACTAAAAAGCATTAGTTTATGATACAGAACATTTTCTATAATAAATATCTATCTATTTCTGGTGGCAAAAAGCTGCACTGCAATCCCAAAGTCACGTGGTTCGAGGTCACCAGCTGCTCTCCGGGAGAAGGATGGGTAATCTCCTCCTGTGCGATTAACTGCCTCTGAAAACCCCCTGGAGTGTCAGGTATGGGTTGGTTCTGGCTCGACGGTACCCAACAACAACGACAACCTAATCTATAGAGAGTTCTAGTGCTACAGTCTGTAGAGAATTGTGCTCCTAATACAAAAAGGCAGAACCTCTCTGGTAATTCAAATCCACTAGCAACTCCAAGGAAAGAAAGAGAAACAATATTCTCCATTGCAACTTGAGAAACCCAGTGGAGGGTACACTACGAGTTGATTCTAACTGAACAGCGGCGAGTGAGTGAATGAATAGATGCATTGCAAAAATTAGGTGACTTAATGCCATTTCAATGACTCCCTGGCCTAGAATCACCCAAATCACCCAAACCTACTGCAGTCTATCAATTCTGAGTCTAGTTCTCCTCTATCGGTTTTCTGAGCTATAGATATTTAATAGAAGAAACTCCCCATCTTTCCTCTGTGACGCAGCTGAAAGATTCGAACTGCTGACCTTTCAGTAACCAGTCCAGGACTTAACAGCCGAGAATAAGAGTCAATAAATGTTAGCTCTTGTTTTCTCACTGCCTCTTTGATTAAGCCTTGTGAAGCGAGGGACAGGATCGCCCATCGCATCACCCTGAGTTGCCTGGCAACCAGCTATCTGGTTCCAGTGTCTCCTCCTCCCCCTCCTTGAGCGGCAGGAGCCGGGCATGATTTTTAACTTCATGGGCACTGGATGCTGGTAGCTGACATTCTAAGATGTCTCGGCACAGTTCGAACTCGAGCCCCGATTGTTCGTGAGGGGAACTCTCATCCTTGTCCTATAGAAAGTTAAAGGAGTGGAGGATGGAATCCTTCTCTGGAGCACAGCGTTGGCATGTCCTGACTCCGGTGTTCCTGTCAGCGCAAGAGATACAGAGAGGACACTGTGAGTTTCCTCTTGTTGACAGTGAACTTGACCAGGAAAGCCTGCTTGTGCCCAGGGAGCCTCCTCACGCTCCTCTCAGAACAGCCTCCCTCCTCTTCAGACTCTACGAACAGTCTCTTCTCCATCCCTCGAGATCTGTCCCTGCAGTTTCATCTGTTCTGGGGTTTCAGAGTCACTCTTGCTTAGGACTGCTGGCCACACCTCGTCCTTAAGGTTCAGGCCAGATTGCACATCCTCACCTGGACCCACCAGCTTCTTAATTCTTCAAAGTCTCAAAGTGGAATACGGCCTTCATAGCCACCCAAATAAAATGGACCTGCACACCTTGCTCCTCACATGTGCACTAAGTGAGTGACTGTGTTTAGTGACCTGTGTTGTTGCCTATTCCTTTTTTCCCAGCATTGTTATTGTTATGTGCCGTCGAGTCGCTTGCGACTCATAGCGACCCTATGTACAACAGTCCTGAAACCTGCTCTGTCCTGTGCTAACTTTACTGTCTCCAACTCACCTACCCCCATTTCCTCAGTCACTGTATCAATCCATCTCTCCACCCTTCCAAGCATGATGTCCTTCCCCAGGGTCTGGTCCCTCCTGGCCACATGTCCAAAGTATGTGAGAAGGAGCTTCAAAATCCTTGCCTCCAAGAAGCAACCTGGTTTCACTTTCCTGTTTCTAAACAGGATTACATAGCAGTTAAGATTCAAACACATCTCTTAGAAGGATACAATTCAATCACTCCCATGGATACAAGCCTTATAGGCCCCCCAAGACTCGTTTTCTATAAGCAGTCAGTTGGCATATATACCTACAGCCACCGGCCAACTGCCCCTGCCTCCCTTGCTCCACGCCCATCCTCTTTCTTTCAATGGCCAGTGTTGGAGTCTTCTCCATCTCACCCTGCAACCTCTGTGGAATTTTCCTCCTCTGCTTAAACACCTTCAAGGCCTTTCTCTCTCCTGGATGTGTGTGTATAAATCCTGACTCAAGTATGTTAGGCTTCCCACAAAATAGCCCTTCTTCAAGATTCAATTCTTGCTACTCCACCATTTCTACTCTGGACCCACTCTGGTGACTTGGAGTTTCTCATCCTTCTCAGGCTCCATGGTGCTTCCAGTACTCAGAGAAGTGGGGTACCCTGAAGTTATGACACTTGGTGTATTAGATTATCAAGAGGGTCTGATGGCACAGTGGTTAAACATGCAACTATTAACTGAAAGGTCAGTGGTTCGAACCCACTGGGACAAAAATATGGCAATTTGCTTCTGAAAAAATTGACAGCCTTGGAAACACTGTGGACAAGTTCTACAAAGTCACTACAAATTGGCATTTACTTTTCAGCAATGGATTTTATCATTAGATATCTAATACTTCTCCCAAAGGGCATATACAGACATACACACTCTTTTTTAAAAATGTATTTTAATGAAAGTTTACAGAGACTTTAGATTTCCATTTATTCATTGTTGCACACTTTCCTCCCTGCCCACCCTTCCCCCCAGCTTGCTTTTCTCTTTGAAAAGTAAAAAACAAAACAAAACACACACCAAAAAACTTTCATTGTTAAACAATCTCCCCACCCCAGCATATCCACTCTTGAGTTTAATGACCATGAATTTTGTATGTAGCATCTGCAGTATACCGTGTCATTGCGTTGAGGAGTCCCTGGATGTTGCTTTGGACAGTGCCTGGGTACTTACTGTCAAAGGGGACTCCTGAACAATGCAAATTGTTCACCCATTTGGATGCTAACTCAAAGAAGAGGAGTTTGCATCTACACATAAAGGGCCTCAGAAGAAAGTCCTGGCAATCTCTATCAGAAGAACCAGCTGTCATAAACCTTCTGAAGACACTTCTCTGATGTGCACGGAGTTGGGACTGATTCAACAGCAGCAGATGTCTGTACTGCATCTGTTCTCAAGAATGTGTCTGTTGATTGAATGGAGCTAAGACTGGTTTCTGGGAAAGAGGAGACTCAGAGGACTTGGAACCTGACTCCAAGTCCCCGAGGAGCTGGTGAAACCAACTGCCTCAAAGCAGTTCTGAGTCATAGCGACCCTCATTCAGCTCTCCGCAGCTGCAATTCTTTACAGAGGAGACCTCCCAACATTCTTCCGTAGAGAGGCTGGTGAGTTTGAACTGCCGACCTTTTAGTTACCACCTTGACACATTACCACTATGTGATGACCCAAGAAGGAGAGCATTCAGATTTCTGCCTTTTGCTGGTATCCTGGTCCCCTCTTCTGGTGGGCACTGACTTGAGGAAATGAGAATGTTCTGGCTCCTGCCTCAGGTTTGGGAACTCACCACTCCCTGCCTGGATTTTCTTCCTGCAATCCTTTGGCTCTCTGAGTTCCAGACTCACACCCAGGTGCCCGCAGTGGGCAGAAGAGAACATGCCATGCATTTGCTGCCATCTAGTGAAGGAAGTGTAATTTACTGTCTTGCAAAAGCCAGTAGCTCTTGTATTCTCTTCAAGCCTTTGAACTGGTTTCATCCCAGTCTGATCCCTTGCTGAGAATGTGTCTTTCTAATCCATGTAGATTGGATCCAAATGATTGCTAGCAGGAAGTTGAACGGTCTGCTTCTGAACTAAATAGCTGAGTGGACAGCTGTGTGGACAAGGATGTGATTGTGGGAGGAACAGAGTTCCTGTACAGAATGGATCACATCTAAGCCTAGAGATGGGAACCTAGTCACCATGCCCTTCCAGGACCGCCTCTTCAATCTCTAGCCAGAAAGCCTCACTATTGGAACGGTGGCCAAGCACCTTTTCCAGAAAACACCCATAATTCATAATCAGAGCCATCTTTTCAGGGAGCTTATTATCCCCAATGCTTCAAGCTCAATGAAAGAATCTTTTCTTTTACTTTTCCATAATTTTTGGACTCATGTACTTATAACTTGTTAGTCAAATTTGTGTCTTCTAGGTTGCAACACCCCC
>NW_006399841.1:606342-609406 GCF_000299155.1 Elephantulus edwardii | reverse complement strand
AAAGAAAAAAAAAAAAAGAATTGACAATGTCCGCAAGGTCCTCATGGCCCTGCAAGGAGATCCTCGTCTCAAGAATCTGCAAGGGGACACTGATATCAAAAGGCTTCTGGTCCTGGATCACCAAGTCCCCCCTTCTCCGGCATAGTGCAAAGGTTCTGTCTGATGAATGACCCTCTGATACTCACTCCACTTCTCTGAAAGTCTGTTTTCTCATTTTCAAAATGAGGAGTGTCTTCTTCATTGGTCTGTTGTCAGGCACAAATGACTTTTTTTTATGACAGTCTTTTTATTTATTTTCATGAACTTTTACAGAGATTTTGGATTTCCATTAATTCATTGTTGCACTTTTCTCCCTGCCCACCCCCCCACCCCCCTCAGTTTGCTTTTCTCTTTGAAAAGTAAAAGGAAAATTTCTCTATTGGTATACAATCCCCCCAACACACACACGCCACTATGCAACCTTCATTCTGGACTCTTGTCATGACCATAAAACCCAATCATATGTTGCTTTTACACTGTTCTCTTCCTCATCTGTTTCAATGCAGTATACATAATTTATCCAATTTTTCTCAGTTTCATCCCAACCCTGATGTCAGTCCTGTTCTATAACAGTGGCACTATGCAGTATTTGTTCTTTACAAATGACATTTTTAATGGTCCCTGCTCTACAAGGGTAAAACCACCACCAAATAAATCCTAGCTAATAATGTTATTTTTTATTTTTGGCAACCCTCCAGCACCCCTGGCTGCTTCCAAATCTCACAAAACTCAGGCCACAGGCAAAAACACATCCTGTCATGGATAAATCACATACACATTCAAAAACAGTAACTTCAAACCCTCACAGGGCCTTTGCTGTCCTTCCTTCCACTGACCAGTGGGGCAGGCTCAGAGCCCAGCTCCTTGCTGCTGATGGAAACTTCAGCACTGCCCCCTTTGTCTGAGGTATAGGATTCCAGGGCTGTCTTATGAGTTATATTGTGGTCCTGAATAAAATATGTTGACATCCTAACCTTTGGTATCTGTAACTGTGATCTCATTTGGAAATAAGGTCTGTGCAAATGCAATCAAATGAAAATGAAGTCATAGTGAGTTAGCACGAGCCATACATACAAGTATTCATCTCAGTGGAGAGAGATTGAAGGTGTTCCCCCTGTGAACGAACAAGTTCTAGAGAAGAATGTCCTCTATCACCACTCCTTTTCAACTGCGTATTGGTCGTCCCGGCCAGAGTGCTATTACAGGAAAAGGAAACAAAACACTGCAGATGATAGGATTTTATATACAGAAAATTTTTAAAACATAACAAGGAAACTACTGGAATCTAGTTAAACAATTTGGCAAAGGTGGCAGGATACAAGATCAACATACAAAAATAGCTTGGATTCCTCTACAGGACCAGAGAGAACTGTGAAAGGGATAAGGAAAACAATACCATTTATGATAATCATCCAAAAGATGAACGTTTTAGAAACATATCTAATCAGAAATACAAAAGATCTGTATAAGGGAATTGATAAGAAACAGAAAGATATCTTCATAAATAGAAGAATATGCCATACTCATAGATTGAAAGACTTAATATTGTGAAAATGTATTGCCAAAAATTATCTGCAGAAATGAAGCTAAATTAATTCAAATCCTGTTGCCATTCTTCAAATAAGTGAAAAAGTACTCACCAGCTTTAATGGAAAGAAAGGAAACACTAAATAAGCAAAGAATTACTGGAGAAAGAAAAAATGAAAGTAAGAGGCCTAACACTTTTTTCTTCTTTTTTTTGAGGCCTAACACTTCTAATCTCAAAACATACTACACAGCTGCAATAATTAAGACAGTATGGTATTGGTAAAATGACAGATCGCTAGAATAGAATCGATAACTTGGGGGACGGGAATCTGTCTAATTCTGGATACCTGATCTTTGACAGAGAGACACTATCTCTTTTCCACTTTCAAAGGGAAAAGACAGCCTTTTAAACAAATAGTGTTGAGAAAACCTGTATACAGAAAATTGGAACAAGATCTATTTCCAAAACCAAATAAAGATGCATCAGGGACCTAGGCATAAAACCTAAAACTATGAAGATTATCAGAGGAAAAACAGAGGCAAGTTTAGGAGTCCTAATCTATGGCATAAAAAGATTATCAAATGTAAGCAAGAATATGCAATCATCAGAGGAGAAACAAAAAGATCAATAGTTAAAGAAATTTTGTATATTCACACAATGGAGTATTGGGAATCACTGAAAAATTCATGCAGAGTTTGTGAAAGACTGTACAATATGGCTGACTCTGGAACAAATTCAGAGTTACATACATTAGTTTCCTAAAGGACAATTATAGTATAAAACCACTCTTATAAAAACCTAAACAAAGGTTGATAAGTAAGGATGACAGAAGAATTGATGCCTTTGAGTTGTGGTGCTGGAGAAAAATTCTGAATATTCCATGATCTGCCAATAGACCAAACAGATATGTCTTGTAATATGTGCACCCAGAGTGCTCCTTGGAGGCAAAGATGGTGAAGCTTCATCTTTCATAATTTGGACGCGTAGCTAGGCGAGGCTATTCCTTGGAAAGGGACAGCATGCCTGGAAAGAGGAAGGTCAGAGAAGGAGAGGAAGACGCCCAACAAAATGGATCGAATGGTGACTTCAATAATGGGCTTGAGTATTTCAAAGATGGTGAGGATGTCACAGGGTAGTACAGGGTTCAGGTTAGCTGTTCACGGGGTCGCTATGAATCGCCTAACAACAACAACAAAGACATAATCATTCTTTTAGCTTTACAAGGATTATAAATGAGGGAGGGGGCATGAAGATGAACAAATAGATACTTAATAAGATGCGTGAAGGCACAAGCAGGAAAAAATAATTATCAGACACTGTGGGTATTATAGTTAATGTTATAAAACAAAATGTGTATGAATGATTGAGTGAAATACCAATATGCTCTGTAAACTTTCTCTCAAAACAACTAAAAACAATAAACTAAATGACTAATAGTAGAATATATATTCCAATTATGTGTACATATATACCCTATATATAATATTTCCATATACA
>NW_006399841.1:565206-606185 GCF_000299155.1 Elephantulus edwardii | reverse complement strand
TTTAATGAAAGTTTACAGAGACTGAGGATTTCCATTCATTCATTGTTGCACTTTTCTCCCTGCCCATCCCTCCCTCCCTGAAAGATTTTATGTCCTTGCTCTTAGTTGACTTTCAAACCTGGAATAAAACTTATACCTGTAGCCCAAACACGAAATAGGACTATAAAGTGAACAGTAACATCAGAGAGACACTCCCTCTTTAAAATAATCAACCGTATAAAAGGAAAAGGGCTGCATTTGCCCAGAATAAAGCTCACAAGACAGCAAAGGGTATGCTAGAAGGATTAATAAAAATATGAAACACACTGTGGGAGTGGAAAGAACAGTTATATTGTGGGATTGTAATGAATGTCATAAAACAAGATGGGTTTCAGTGGTTGAATGGAAAGCCAAATTGCTCTATAAATTTTCACTCAAACCACAATACAAAAGAAAAAAATCAATAAACTAAATGGGGGGAAAAACCATAGAATGGGCCATGATCCAACATGACTAGCATTCTCATTACAGGAGGAAAAGAGAATCAGAGAAATGCAGAAGAAAGATGGTCACACACAGGGCAGAGGAAGAGACTTCAATATAAATGCCTTGAGCTAAGGAACTGTAGAAATCCTCAACATCTGGAACATGTAAGAAAGAATACTAGAGCCCCCAGAGGGAACATGGTTTTGGATTGTTTTAGCCTCTGTTGTTGTGTACCGTTGAGGCAGACCGACTCGTAGCTGACTCTGCAGCGAGTTTTCAGAGGCACGGAAGGAGATTGTCCAACTTTCTCCCTCTGAGCAGCTGGAAGATCCAAACCACGTACCTTTGGGAGAGCAACGCAGCTCCTTCCTACCAGGCCACCAGCGCTCCCCAGAACTGTAGAAAACCAGAAGCCTGTTAACCTCTAAAACTATTGAAAGCCAAAAAAAGAATTACTGCTTTTGTTCTGTGATGTTGGTGCAGATTATCAAGTATACCATGTACAGCGAAGAGAACAAATGATTCTGTCTTGGAAAACGTGAAGCCGCAATGTTCCTTAGAAGCCAGAAAGGTTAATGTCATATACTTTGGGTATGAGGAGGGGGCCAATTTCTAGAGAAGGACCTCATGCTTGGGAAAGTAGAGGATCATAAAAAACAAAAAAGGAGGATCCTCAACCAGATGGATCAAAGCAATACTCAGCAAGACACCCGTAAGTGCAGTAGAGATTACAAGGATGTCCAGGATCAGGTTTTGTTCTGCTGTCCATGAACCAAGTTAGACTTGGGCTTGACCTGATGGCACCTAATAGCAGAAGTGTAAGAAGGAGATCCCTCCCATCAACAAATGAATGTATAGAGAAGCTCTGGTATATTCACACAATGGAATACTATGCAGCACTGAAAAACAAGGACCTCATGAAATATTATGCAAAATGGATGACCCTGGAGGACATTATGCTGAAATATCTCAGTCACAAAAGGACAAATGTTGCATAGGGCCACTGTGGTAAAACAGGACTGACATCAGGGTTGAGGGAAGACAGAAAAGGAGGGGAGGAATGATGTATATTGCATTGAAACAGATGAGGGAGAGAACTGTTTAAAAGGGATATATGACTGGATATTATTGTCATTACAGAAGTCCAGAGTGAAGGCTGCATAGTGAAGTGGAGGGGACTTGGAGAAGAGATTTCGTAACAGTGAAAAAGTTTTTCTTTTCAAGGAGAAGAGTGAATTGGGGGGAGGAGGTGGATAGGGAGAAAAGTGCAACAATGAATGACTAGAAACCCTAAGTGTCTGTAAGCTTTCATTAAAATTAATTAAAAAACTAAATATAAAAAAACCCTAATCAAACAAAAAAAATTTCAAAAAACAACAATGTATATGAATGATCATATGAAATATATGAATGAAGAAATGTGTGAAACACAATATACATGAATAAAACGCAATGTGTACCAAAAAAAATAAAGAAAAAGAAAAGAAGAAGGAGATCCCTGGTAGTACTATAGTTATCCAGTTACTAACTACAGGTCTGTGATTCAAACTCTTCATAAAACTTGTGGTGAAGTTGGCGGTGGATTGTCAAGTTGATTTTGCCTCATTGAGACTCTACACACGACAGTAAAACTACCATACGGTGTTTCTGGCTTGTGGTCTTCATGGGTGCAGAGCACGAGGCCTTTTCTCCTGCCACTCCTGGTAGGTCTGAGCTGCCGGTATTTTGGTCAGCGGCCTAGCACTTAATTATTGGGCCACCAAGTCTCCTCCCCATAAAGAAACACTGAGGAACAGCTCTTCTTTGTCATAGAGGACGGAAACGGCCTCCCAGTTACCGTCAGGACAACATCAGCAGAAATGGCAGGGGACATGCTCCGGCCGGACAGCCCAGTGTGTGGTCATTTGTTTTGGTAGCTCTCAGAGGACGGACACTCTCCTCTTGGGCAATTTACTGCCTCTTTGAGCTGTGGTGCTGGAGAAGAGTATTGAGGGTACCATGGACGGCTAAGAAAACAAACAGATTCATCCTAGGGAGGGTTAAACCAGGCTGCTCCTTGGAGGCAAGGATTCTGGGCCTTCGTCTGACATACTTTGGACATGTTGTAAGGAGGGTCCGGTCCTTGGAGAGGAACATCAAGCTTGCGAGCGTGGAGGGGTGGTGCAGGAGGGGAAGACCCTCTATGAGGTGGATTGATTTAGTGACTGGGGTAATTGGGATGGGAGTGTCAGAGGCAGTGCGATTGGCACAGGATAGAGCAGGGTTTAGAGCTGTTTTACAGAGGGTCGCTATGAGTCGCAAGCAACTCGACGGCACATAACAACAACAACAACAACAACAACAACAACAACAAAAATCCACTGGAGGATCAGCTATAAATTGGCTCTGACACAACGGCACACAACAACAACAGGAAATGGTTAGAGGCTGAGAGCCTTGCTCTCCTCACCTGCAACATCACATGTGGGCTCCTTGCTCACAGGCTACTTTCCAGCAACCTCTTGCCTCGCTTGGCCTCTGCATGGTCGTTAATGGCCATCAAATGACCGTTAGTGCATGACAACTCCATCCACTCACAACAGGATCAGGCTGTTGTGGTCCGTGAAGATGTAATCGGCTGAGCTTCAGAAGTCGCTTGCAAGGCCTTTTTTCCCAAATCTAGCTGAGCCTAGACGTGCCACTGAAACCCATTTAGCATCACAGCAACATATGAAAACATCCACTGCGAGGCAAGTGATGACTGTGCTTGAATTGCATCTGTCAGGAGTCACACTCTGCTTTCAGATGCAGAAGGCATGTATTCTATCACTGAGCCACCCCTGCCTGCCCTCTTTGGATTCCGTACAAGTCAAGTTTTTAGGGAAGAAGTCATGGGACTACTTCTGGGGCCATGCCCCTCTGAAAAGCCTGACCTGTCAGCTGCACTGTGGTCAAGGTTAATATTAACATTGTGTGGCAACATGGTCAGTAGAGTACAGCTATTGTATCAGTCATAAAGCCTGACCTCTATGATGTTAATGGAGGAGCTCTGGTGGCTTAGTCCATTGGGGGGTGTGCTGCTGACTCAAAGACGCACCTCTTTGGTGGTTTGAATCCAGCAGCTGCTTCTAGGAGAAAGATGGGCAATCTCCTCTTGTGCGATTTACAGCCTCTGAAAATCTGCTGGAGGGTCAACTATGAGTGAGTCTGTCAGTCTGTCTATGCATCTATCTATCCATCCATCCATCCATCTCTATCTCTATCTATCTATCTATCTATCTATCTATCTATCTATCTATCATCTATCTATCTATCCATCCATCTCTATATCTATCCATCCATCCATATCTATATCTATCTATCTATCTATCTATCTATCTATCTATCTATCTATCCATTCATCTCTATATCCATCTATCCATCCATCCATCTTTCTCTCTCTCTTTCTTTCTTTCGTTCTTTCTCTACTTATCTATCAATCTATAATATCTTCTGGATTTTACTTCTCTACTTCTTACCACTAAGCCACCAGAGCCCCTCACCAAATGATCTATCACTGTACCTTAAGCCATCCCCACCCTGTGATCTAGATGTCATCATCTAAAACATCCTTTGCAGCTATTTTTAACCTCAGTAAATGAGATTCTATTTTTTTAATTGGCTCCAGCCAGCTTTCACAGCTCAATGAGAACCTCTTCCCCACTCCATGACCAGTAAGTCATGAAATCAGCGATGATGAGAGTATGGAAATGTGTCCACTTAGGGCTCCTCCCCTATTCTTTTGAGAGCTAATTGTTTAGAGAGCGATCAGTGAACCACAGCCCCGGCCTCCAATTGCAAACAAAGAATCATGTTCATATCACCGCTAACACAGTCCCTGAGCACAACATGGAATTGTTAACATGCTTTCTGAAAGAATTGCAAACTGAATGTTTCCTTTATTCCTTTATTTTCTCAAATACTTACAACGGGTCAGGTAGACACTTTAAGATCATGCCTTTAGGTGTGAAATCAATTCAAAATAGTTAATGTTGTTAAAAAAATCTCTGCAATTAAGCTATTCATTGATTAGTGTATTTTAAATTTTCATTTGGCATGCAAAACACCTATCTGATAATCCACATACATAGGCAAAAACAACACAGGGATGTATAGGGTAATATATTTGGAAATGTATGGAAAATTTTTTCAATGTGCTATTTTGTCTGGTTTTTTATTGTCTTATTTTGGTGTAATTTGAAATGCTTCAGTCCTAGCATAAATGTGCTCTCTACAGCTCTTTACGTTATCTACTTCTTGGCTTAGGGGTATTAGAAATTGTTCTGCCACCCCAAAAGTGCACAGTTCACATCCACCAGCTGCTTTTTGAAAGAAAGATGAACAATCTTCTCTCGTGATTTACTGCCTTTAAAAACCCAGTGGAGAGTCAGCTATGGGTCACTCCCTACCCCTTGGTAGGCAGCAACAACCAGTGACTGATGGACAGCCTTTATTTTGAATCTCTGTAAGATTAATTTGACATGAATCCTGAAGTCTGATTCTTGACATTGGCCAGGAGAAATGGAATGGTAAGTTCAGTGAGCCCACTGGTAGTTCATACACTGAGCTTGACGCCCCTGCAACTAAAGGCTGGAGTCAAGGCTGTGAGGCTGTGAGGTAGGGGTACAGCTCAATCATAATGCACCTTGCCCTCAGTTACCACAGAGTTGGGCACATCTCCATTGCACAGTCTCTGCAGCGGTAAATCACCCTTGGTCACCTTCACCATGTAATTTCTAAAGGCCTTTTGGATGATGGCAGCACATCTTTCTTCCTCTTTCCTCTTGGTGGTGGTGACTATGGGCTCATATAACTTCTTGAAAGGGTTGGCTTCCATGAACTTCTCCTCCATCATCGCTTTCATGCTATCAAGGCCGTCAGAGTCACCCAGCACCTTAGTGGTGAAAGCAAAGAGAATATCCATGCAGTGGAGGCGATCCCCACTTACCATGGGCAAATCCATCATCAGGAATTGATATTTATTTGGCTTTGCCACACGCAAAGGCTCTGGTAGCGTGTCAGCAAAGTCAGAAAGGACAGAATAGTTGATAAACTGTGTTGCTTCTGGATCAAACTTTTCCCAGATTTCGTAGAATATCTCAAAGTCGTCTTCACTCAAAGGGTCCTCACTTTCCTCAGTGGCTGTGTTGAAGTTCTCTAAAATGACAGCGATGTACATGTTCACAACGATGAGGAAAGAGATGATGATGTAGGTGACGAAGTAGGTTATGGCTATGCCAGAGAGGGGATGGGTCTCTGCAGAGGGGCCACACGAGTTGTTCGTTTGCAGCATGGGTCTGAGAAGGCCGTCCCAGCCCGCTGATGTGGTTATCTGGAAGAGACACAGCATGCTGCTGGCAAAGGTTTTGAAGTTGAATATGTCGTCCATTCCATCTACTTTGGAAAAACAGTTCATGCCAAAAATGGCATAGATAAACATAACGAGAAAAAGCAGAAGCCCGATGTTGAATAGAGATGGGAGGGACATCATCAAAGCAAAAAGGAGAGTCCTAATTCCTCGCGCCGCGCGAACGAGTCTCAGGATGCGGCCTATCCGAGCCAAGCGGACAATCCGGAAGAGTGTTGGAGGAAACGGAATGCTGTCAAGTTTTGACAAGGCAGAGATCATTGTACCTTAGAAGAAAAAGCACAATCAGTGAGTTCCCAGCAGCCGCTCTGCATCCAAGCCCAGGCTGCCTCAAAATCCTAACATGGTCAACATTTTTTCTTAATGTTTTTCCATTCCTATGACAATTAAGAATTTTCTTGACTAATATCGGGGAAAACATCTGCCTGTGCCTTAATTTAGAAAGCTGTTTTCCAAAGCCTCAACAATTTTGACTAAGAGAGTAATCATGGTTAAACTTAGAAAGCTTCAGTGAGTCCCAGTGTTAGCTCTGTGCACGGGCATGTCACAGAAGGGATGAGTTCTCAGACTGTGGGAGATCATGTGAGAGCTAAGGGGAACCCAGAAAGTGTCTCAAATCATGAACAAAGACAACGATGGAGAAGAAAGGGAGGCCAGAAAGGACGCTATGTTGGTTTATGAGAAGATATTTTGTGAGTTATCAAATTAACCTGATACGCATAGGTTGGGTATTTAAAGCCGCTTCTGGGCAACACATATCATAGGCTACTATATTTGTTGAGTGCATGAAATTACAAACAGATAAAAGCACAATTCGAGTCTTTTAGATTAAAAAAAAAAAAAAGATGGATTTGTGCTACTTAAACTGGGTTTGGTGAGAAGTCTATCTCCAATGATCTTTACAAATGGACAGAATCTTATTTGTGTGAAGGAATTGTAATACAGATAACATGTGAAAGGATAGTTTATTTGCCAAAAAAGCTTAACACAATATGAGTAGGGCTGGGGAGAGAGCGACCACATGGCAGTGATGTGACACTCAACTTTGGCAAATAGAGATTCCTCATATCTGGAAATATCCTCATTCCAAGGATGCCCAATGTCCAAACTCAGGAAGTTTAGGAACCAGGTTGGAAGATAATTTCTCTGTTCTTGTTGACACCCCAAGATTGTATCTCTATCAGAGATGTCTTCAGACAACTGAATATTTGGCCTAAAATGTCAGCTTGGCCCCTCATTGCCTGACTTGCAAGCAAGTGAGTCAAGGATTTAAAACAACTCACATTTTGGCCCAAATATTGCAGAGTGGCTGGAACATGCTGGCCTTGTGTAGACATGGCCTCGTTATTGCTCTGGAGGTCCTCTGAGGTCATTAGGGGTCATTGCAATGTGAGCAGCCAAAAGGCATCGGCCGTCACCTAATGACCAAAGAGAACAAGCTGATGTACTTTGCTAACTGTTAAATTTTACTAAAGATGTTTAATGTGGACATCAATTGAGTGGCCAAGCCTGGAAAGATGTGGCATGTATTAAGTGCCAATTTGATAACTGTTAGAGGTCTATTCTTTAAATATTGCCTCTTCCATTAACACGTCTCTGATTAACCCAGCCCACAGTAATCTCCTTCTTCTAAACTCTCCTCTGCTTTTGCCACATGATTTGGTGTTCATCTGATTTCCTTACCTTTGTTGATTAGGCTCTTTAAGATGAATAAGGGATTCCTGGGTGGCACATACAATTAGTACCCTTGCCTGCTAACTGGAAGGTTAGCACTTTGAGTCTACTCGAATGGTCCTCAGTAGGAAGTCCTGGCGCTCTAATTCTCAAAAAATCATCAATCAAAAAAACCCCAAGAGCAGAGGTCTACTATGAAACACTTGGAGTAACTGTGATTTGGAATTCACTTGATGGCAACTCGTACCAGTGAAGTAAATAGTCTTAATAAGTCAGCTAGGATTATTAATTCCTAGAGAGACACTCACTTTGAATTACACATATTCTATATTTGTTTAAGGCTTTAGAATGGAACTTGAAGAAGGGTAGAAGCTAAGTGTTGGAATAGAAGATTTATTGGGAAAAGCTGCCCAAACTAATGAGTGAGTGGCTGTCCTCATCCTTTGGGAAAAAAATTCTATACAGCATGTAGAACTAACACTAGAGCAGATGTTCGAGAGACAGAAGTTATATTTCAACAACTCTAACAGTACAGTGCCTGGCACTGCCTGGTATCAGCTCAGTAAATTGTAAAGTGAATGAGTGCTCCTTGGAAGTTAGAGGAGCGTTCTTTAAGTTCTCCAGAGGGCTTGCTTCACACTCATTTTGTTTTCTATCTTTTTCTAAGTTTTATCACTGCTGTCTGTTTCATCAGAACCTGTGATTGGAACTGACTAATTAAAACTGAAAAATCAATTTAACTCTAAGCATACAAAAAAAAAAGTACTGCTAGACATTATCTATTTAAATGTTATAGCTGAGAAACCAGAGAAGCCTATCAGCTGCCCCATTTGCTTGCTTTCTGAAACTTCTTCACTGTTGCCGCAACAGCGGAGTATTTTAATCCAACATAACTGTTCAATGCACCCTGCCTTTCGGAGAGAGCACAAAAGCGCCTACTTGTTAAATCGGTTTCCATTGTCCTTTTGAATTAAGAGCAGGGTGTCTGGGAAGTTTAATCCAATTATATAAGTGAAATGAAAGACTTAATTAAAACAAGACTTTAAAATTCTAAAGTAAACTCTAATGGTTTGGCCATAAAGAATTGAATGTTCAATGGTGACAGTGTGTGTACATGTGTGTGTATGTGTGTATATGTATGCATGTATTCGTGTGTGTGAAGGGAGAAATGCCGTCACTGACTCTTTTTTTCTTACTCTCCTTGTGTTAACCTCATAAGTACTCCAGCCTGTCATTAGGAAGACACACTTGTTGCTGAAGGTGTCAACAAAGTGGAAATAAGAATAGTTTGTTCCAAGGCTTAAATTACCATGTGTCACATGAAGCAAAGAGAATGTCCTGCTTGTCCTTATAATACACTGTGGGGAGCCCAATCCAGAAAGGACCATGGGGCCCCAGGCAGGAGGTGAGGGCGGACATAGCACTGTCTCAGGGAACATCAATTTTTGTCTGGCATCCACATGGATTTTGAACAAAGGAAAAATATGAGACACTAAAGATAAAGTCCTTAACATGCTCATTAGAGCTTAGAGTTCCACCAGAAAGATAAAATCTACTTAATTATCTGGGTAAGCACCAAGTAAACTTAATTTTTTTTTCTTTCTCCATTGAATAATCTTTCTCCACCTGCATAACTATTTCACTCTCTATGTCAATTGTGTAGATAATCAAGAGTCTAGTAATGACACTGGATCTCATGAAAGCATGACCCCCATGTGCTTGACTATTATTTCAGAAACTACGTTAAGCTCAGCTCTGTGGCTCGGTGGATAATTTGGGCGTCCATACTTTCAATGGCTCCTGGTGGTTTACACATCGATTTCCTGTTCTCAGCCTCACACCCCACTGGCTGCTGATTTTACTTACTAACAACAGAAAGAACCACGACAACACAATCAAATAAATTCCAGCCATTGGTGAAGTAGTATTGTCTCAAAGCAAAGATTTTGATGAGACACTCCGTTAAAAAGACCACCACAAAGGCTGTGTTGAGAGTCTCCAAGATCTCGGCTTGTTCCTTTGACTGGTTGTGGGTTTCAGCCATCATGGTGATCATGTTGAGGATAATGAGACTTATGATGAGAATGTCAAAGAATTGGCTTGTGACGAGGTCGAACACGAGGCCTTGGCATTTGTTCTGAAGAAGGAAGGAAGAATAGATTATTTTGAAATGTAAGAAGGAAATCACACCCATAAACAAAAAGGCACACAAATGAATACAATAGATTGGTCTCTCTCAAAATTAAGGCAATTTCTTGAAAAAAGTAGAGATCTTTTTCTAAAGACCAGAAAATATTCTCATTATGCTGAAATGAAGTTTCTCGTGTTAGATTTGAGAAGACAAAGATGAAGTTTGTGCCCATCTGTTTCTGGAATTTGACTTTAATAATATTAATGTGGAGAACACCTGTTTTACATAAATCCACGGAATAAAATAGAATGAGCATCTGCAAGTCTTCACTTGTCAGTTCAGATAGTCAGACCTTCGACTTAACCAAAACTCTGGCTTTTAGGTGATAGGGGCCAGTTTGGGGGGGGGGGGGCGGAAGACATCATGATGGGAAAAGCAGAGGGTGAGAGAAAGAGTAGACCCTCAAAGGGGATTGACACAGAAACTGCAACAAGGTCTTCGAGATTGTGAGCATGGTGCAGGTTAGGGCAAGTTTCCAATGTGTTCTTTCTAAGGACCACTCTGAGTTATAGTAAACTCAATGGCACCTAAAAAACCACAATGGCTGCTTTTGCTGCACAATGGTAAAGGGTCCTATAACCTAGAAAGCCTAAGATAGATATGTCTCAACACCAAGAAAACAAAAATCCTCACCACTGGACAATTAGGCAACAGCGTGATAAAGAAAGGTTGAAGCTGCTAGTGATTGATTGTCTTTGGCTTCACAACCAACATCTATGGTAGCAGGAGTGAAGAATCAGAAAACATTTTGCATTGGAAAAATCTTCTGCCATCAACTTCTCCAAAGTTTTATAGGGTGATGATGTCAGTTTAAAGACTAAGATGTGCCTAAATGAAGTCATAGTATTTTCAATTGCTTCCTAAGTATCTGAAAGTTAGACGATGAAAAGGAAGACTAAAGAAGATTGATGCCTTTGAGTTGTGGTGTTGGAGAAGAGGATTGAATATACTATGGACTTCCAAAAGAACTAACAAATCTGTCTTGAAATAAATGCAACAGAGTGTTCCTTAGACACAAAATGATGACGTGCCATCTCACTTATTTTGGCACATTTTCAGAAGGAACCACTTCTTAAAGATAGGACGCTGGGAAAGATAGGGATTCAGTGAAAGAGAGGAAGACCCACCTCACAATGTATTGACACAGTGACTACCGCAATGGGCTTAATGACAGAGATTGGGACGTTGATGCAGAATAAGGTAACGTTCAGATCTATCATGTGTAGAGTCAACTATGAGTTGTAGTTGACTCAACTGCACCACACAACAAGTCCTTTACAGAAAAAATTAGCTGACAATCTGATACTACATTCTGCAGATGACACAAACTTGTTTGCTGAAAATGAGGAGGACTTGAAGCACTTGCTGCAGAAGGTCAAAGACTGTAGTCTTCAAATAATATAGATTGAAGCTCAACATCAAGAAGACAAAGATTCTCACCACTGGACTGGGCCAAGTGGAAGCACCTTGATAGATGGAGAAGAGATTCAGGTTGTTAGCTTGCTTGGATCCACAATCAAGACTCTTGGCACCAGCGGTCAAGAAATCAAAATATAAATTCCATTCATTGGGAAAATCTACTGTCAGGGACCTCTCCAGAGTACCAAAAAGCAACGATGTCAGTCGAGAGACATGATTTTCATAATTACTTGCTATGCATCAGAGAGCTGGACAAGGACAGAAGAAGAATTAATGCCTTTAAGTTGTGATGCTGGAGAAGAGTCATGAACATACCATGGACAACCAAGGAAACAAATAGATCTTTCTTGGAGAAACCAAGTTTCTCCTTATCTCACATACTTTGGGCAGGTAGCCAGGAGGGTCCAGTCCTTGGAGAAGGACATCATGCTTGGAAGGGTGGAGGGACAGTGCAGGTGAGGAAGACTCCAGATGAGATAGATTGACACAGTAATGGGCAATTTGGGAAGGTATGTTGCAATCAGTGAGACTGGATCAGGGCAGGGTAAGCTTCAGAGCTACTATAAAAACAGTGTTGCTATGGGTTGCAGGCAACTCAATGGCCCATAACAACAACAACAACAACAATCTGATACAGGAAGTTGATAATAAATACTGTGAAGTAAATATAAGAATGTATGACATCAACTTCATACCAGAAAATTCTAGTAAAAATTTACAGATATGTTTTACATTTGGGTAACATGAAGTCCAAACTGCTCATATCACTGCAATAAACATAAGATCAGCATCTTCTGTGTGTTCTCTAAAATGTAAATGAAAGCTACTGCCCAGTGTCTCACTGGCGAATGTGAAGATCTCATTGTCCAAGGATATGGGGACAACAGTGGACATCGGTTGTTAGTGAGTTCTTAGATGATGCTTGTGAATTTCACAAACAAAGGAGACTGCAGAAACCCCGATTCCTAAGCAATCTATGATGCATATAGTTAGGATTATTCACATGCTCTTACCTGTGGCCTTGGAATAGGTTTCTGAGGTTTCTTGGATCCCAATTTTTTCATTGCATTGTAGTACTTCTTCTGTTCTTCCGTCATAAAAATGTCTTGGCCGCCTAAGTATACGGAAAATATAATTAACAGGAAGTTGGGGGGGTTAGTATAATTTCTGGGATTTTTTTTAGAAATAGTTTTAAGTTATATTACATTTTTATTTATCTTGAAATTTGTGTGAAAAATAACAGAGGTCAGACTCTAGGTGAGGTTAAAAGGGAAAAGGGTTTAAATAAAAAAGTGGAGAAAAAATAAGGTTATCCACTGTACTTCATAGTTTACAATATAATCGAAGGTTCCAAATGTTTTGCAAACATCTACAGAATTCTTACAAAAATTTAGACCACAAAAAATGCTAAATAAAATCCTTTTAAATAATGAATGTGTAAAATATAACTAGCAAAATTTTATAAAACCTGCCCATAACTATTTCAGAGGATGGGAGTAAGTTTGAAGGGACAGAATTTGCAGAGTTTTCACTCTTGAGCAATAAAGAGTTAAAGCAATGAATTGGGATTTTATTTTCTAGAAATTTAAGCATAAACTATCCAGAAACACTGGTAAGACAAAACAGAATTTCTACTAAGTGTATAGCTGAACTTGGGCAAAGGTAAAGAAAACATCCAGGATCTAAAATTCAAAAGAGATTTTCTAAAAGAAAATAACACCACCAACAACAAAAAGAAAATAACAACAAAGTGAAATTGCCTCCAAAGTTATGAGTCATCAAAGGTATTTGCCAATCTCTAGAAACTAGATTTTTTAAAAAGTATCTATATCTAAGCAGGAGTGGTATCCATTTCCTAAACCACATGCCTCTGAAAACTCTACGAACATAGAGAAATGACAATAGTTATAGTACAGGGTTCAGGTGTTTTGTTCATAGGGTCGCTATGAGTCGTGCTCGAATTTAACAACAACATGTCTATGTCTAGGGAGCTCTGGTGGCCTAGTGGCAAGAAGCTGCACTGCAAGCCCAAAGGCATGTGATTCAAGGTCACCAGAGGCTCTGAGGGAGAAAGGCGGGCAATCTCCTCCCATGCAACAACACCATGTCTAGATCTATCAGATTATGATTTTTAAAAATCCTTGGAAACAGTTCTACTCTGCAGCATTTGAGGTTTCTGGGCTCAGACCTGATTTGACATAAACTAGACTCTTTAAAAACCAGGATGGAGTCAGCACTAGAGGCAGTGGATTTATGTGAAGGGCAGGGTTCCTGGATGAACCTGGACTTCCCAAAGGCTGCTTTCTCTATGAAAACGTGGAAAATAGACATGAGCAAACATGGCTATTTCAGCCCTGCTGGCAATTGGCCACTCTTGACTGTTTTAAACGAATGCTTGGAATTTGAACTTACACCCTCAGCATGGACGTAGAGTAACAGCCTTAGACCTAAAGCAGGTTGTTCTGAGATGCACTGGGGTGACAAATGCTTTTTGTAATTCTATTTGTCATGATTGTATTAATGCTGTTGTTCTGAATGTCTTGTGTGCTGTGTGGAGAAGCAGGAAATGAAAAGTTGTGGAAATTGCTAATCCCATCATCTTCTGGGCCTCTAAGAACCGGATTTCCCGGTGAGGAGAAGGGGAGATGCAGATAATGTAGAGAAGAGATTAAGTGAAAACTTTTTAGTCCTAAATTTGAATGATCACCTTACAAATTTCCACATATATATTTCTCTCTAGGCCTAGAGGTGAAGTAGCTTTGCCCACTGAAAAGACTAGAAATAGTGATTAGGTCCGTAATCTTTTTTTTTTTTTTAAATTTTTGTGTGTGTGTACCGTCAAATCAGATCTGACTGCTACAGGAGGAGATTGTCCCTCCTTCCCCTGAAGAGCATCTGGTGGATTTGAACCGTGCGCCTCTGCGATTGTAGTTGCAGCTCCTTGCCACTAGGCCACCAGAGCTCCCTAGGTCCGTAATCTTAACACCATTCCCAGCTGAAGAATGCAGTGTTTCACAGAGAAATGGCTGCTTCCCGGTCTGGAATGGGAAATGTTCCACCTGGTTCTCAGACACCTTGTTATTGTAGAGAAGAAGAAAACTAACTGTGAAATGGGAGGACCTTATTTTAATTCTGGTTTGGGGGGTGGAGGGGTGGAGGGGTGGTGGTAGAATGAAATTCTAACACTTTAATATAAGTAGCTTGTTTTAAAAAATGGACCGGAGAGTATTATGCTGAACAAACTAACTCAATCTCATAAGGACAAATACTACATAAGACCATTATTGTAAAAATATAAGGATGACTAGTAAAACATGTAGGAAGACCCAAGGGAGGAAGGAGAGAGAGCAGAAGGGTGAGGATGAAAAGGGATGAAACCACAAGATTGCACAACCTGGTGGGTTGAAGGAGGAGGTAAAAGAAATAGAAAGGATTCAGCTGGGACATGAAAAGAGAGGGTAATGATGGCCATGTCCAGAAGACAAAAATTCTCACCACTGGACCAATTGGTAGCATCAGGATGGATGGTGAAGAGATTGAGATTGTTCACAGATTCAGTTTGCTCGGCTCCATGGTCAACACTCTTGGCACCAGTAGCCAGGAAATAAAAAAACATATTGCGATGGGAAAGTCTGTGGTTAGGGACCTCTCTAAAGTACTCAAGAGCAACGGTGTCTCTCTGGAGACTAAGGTGCGCCTGATACAGGCCATGGTTTTTGCAATCACTTGTCATGCATCAGAGAGTTGGACAATGAATAGGGAGGACAGAAGGAGAATTCACGCCTTTGAGCTGTGGTGCTGGAGAAGAGTACTGAATGTACCATGGACTGCCAAGAAAACAAATAGATTCATCCTAGAGAGGGTTAAACCAGGCTGCTCCTTGGAGGCAAGGATTCTGGGGCTTCGTCTGACATACTTTGGACATGTTGTAAGGAGAGACAGGTCTTTGGAGAGGGACATCATGCTGGGCAGAGTGGAGGGACAGCGCAGGAGGAGAAGACCCCCTATGAGGTGGATTGATTCAGTGACTGGGGTAATCGGGATGGATGTGTCAGAGGCAATGAGATTGGCACAGGATAGAGCAGGGTTTAGGGCTGTTGTACATAGGGTCGCTATGAGTCGCAAGCGACTCGACGGCACATAACAACAACAACAACAATATGTGGGAATGATTATATGAAGCACAATGTGAATGAAGAATAGTGTATACAAAGAATGAAAACACATAAGGGAGCTCTGGTGGCCTAGTGGCAAGAAGCTGCACTGCAATCCCAGATGTGCCTGGTTCAAATCCATCAGATTCTCTGCTGGAGAAGGAGGGACAATCTCCTCCTGTACCAGTCAGATTTGATTTGATGGTACAATGCACAAAAAAATAAGAAAATTTTAAAAAAAGAATGAAAACACAGTGTATACAAACTTAGTAAGCAAACCAATGTAAAAAAAATTTAAAAAATGAAAAGCTTATTAAAGACTGGCAAATCGATGCTACAAAAATTCTAAATCCGAACAGTGGTCTTCAACTTTTTAGGTGTCATTAGAAGTCATGGTCATGTTTTAAAATATTCCATGAGAAACACTTAAGGACGAAATGTGATGGCTGTGATTTACAGTATAAAAAAATCTGGTATCAGGGTTGGGTAAAGACATAGAGGATAAAAAGAGGTTCCTAAGACAATAAATGCTGTGCTGGGTGATAAGTATTTAGGGTTGGTGCTACTCTATACTCTTGTGCGTGTTTGAGATTCGTCTAAAAAAAGCAAATTAAACAAAGCAAGAATGCAGTGTGGATTGATCAGAATAGTGGCTTCAAATGTAAACCTACATCTGAAATATCAAAGGCTGACGTCCACACTTCAGGGATTGATTACAATCAGGCTGGACATTGTGGAGGTGACTCGGGGCAGCACAACCCTTCGCAGCAGCAGCAAGGAAGTTGCAGAAGGACAGTGACTGACTTTCCCAGCAGACACTGAGAAGGATGTTGGGGGGGTGGGGTAGAGGCAGTCCTAAACCAACTAGGATATAAATGTAAGACAAAACTAATAAAGACTGGCAAATCGATGTCATAAAAATTCTAATTGTTTACAATTTGAAAAAATCAGGACATGGATCTAAAAAGCAAGCCACAAACTGAATTTGCGGTATGAAAACATGAAACGATGACAATTCCAATTTTGAAAAGGGCACTGATCTTCTGTCAAGAGCAATGGGAAAAACGGGAAATGGATACAAGTGGTGGTTATACAACATGACGAAGGTGATTATTGTCACTGAACTGAACATGTTAAAAATGTTATACATGAGAGAGCTCTGGTGGCCTGGCAAGAATCTGCACTTCAATCTCAGAGGCATGCAGTTCGAATCCACCAGAGAGGAGGGGCAATCTCCTCCTGTGTCCGTTGGATCTGATCTGACGGTACACGCACACAAAATAATAACAAAATTTAAAAAAATATTATACGTGGTAAAGGTTTTGTTATATATAAAGCAAAAGATATACATATGCATGTTTCTATATATGTAGCTATCTGTATATATATATGTTTATATGAGATAAAGATAAGCAGTCAACTCCTGTGTGATTTATTGCCTATGACAACGCACTAGAGTCAGCTGTGAGTTAGTTCTGACTCAGTGGCATAGAGCAACAACAGCAACAATCTATGTTTATAGATATAGGCAGATAGAGATAAGGATATAGACATATTTGGAGAGAAACATGATACTTGGAAGGGTGGAGGGACAGCGCAGGAGAGGAAGACCCAAGATGAGATGAACTGATACAGTAACTGGCATAATGAGGGTAGGTGGGTTGTAGACAGTGAGACTGGCTCAGGATAGGGCAGGGTTCAGAGCCGTTAAGCATGGGCCACTGTGAGTCACAAGTGACTTGACAGCACACAACAACAACAACAGGGGAACTTTGGTGGCATAGTCTGTAGGGTGGGATGCTGCTATCCCAAAGGTGGCATCTAATTGTTTGAATTCACCTCTAATAGTTTGAATTCACATCTAATAATTTGAATCCACCAGTGGCTTTGAGGAAGGAAGATGGACAGTCTCCTCCAGTGTGATCTACAGTCTCTGAAAAGCCACTGGAGGACCACCTAGGAGGCAGTTTTGAGAGGATATCAATGAGGTTGAGTATTCTGGAGTTATGTGTGTGTGTGTGTGTGTGTACACGCACACACAGAGGCATACATATACACACATGTATATACACACACACCCCGACATGACAGGATAACAGAGCAGAACTTCCCTGTAGGTTCCCAAAGCTGTGATCTTTCTGCAAGCAGATTATCCTAACCTCTTTCCCATGGAATGTCAGGCAGGTTAGAACTGCTGGCCTTTTAGTTAACAGTTGAGCACCTAACCACTAAACAATCAGGGTTCCTATATAGAGTGTACCCAATAAAAATGTAAAATCTTCTAGGTGGTATAGCACTAGTCTGTGCATTGCTGTGCAGAGGTAACTCGTGTTGCTGTGATGCTGAAGACTGTGACAGTGATGTGCCAATCGTGATAATGGGCACCCATGGTGGACAGTGTTGGCTGGAGCTTCCCAACTAAAACAAGCCTGGAAGCAGGAGCAGCATCCACTTCCGAAATGGCTTGCCTCCGGAAACTCTGTACAAACAGTGCTCAGGCCGTTTGTTCATAGGGTCGCTATGAGTCGTCTACAACTCGATGGCACCAAACAACAACAACAACATATATTTAAGTACTCAAAGGATATGAAGAGAGAAGAAATCCTGATGACTATCAACCTGTTTAAAAAAAAAGTGTTACCTCACTAATGATGAAAAATATTAAAATACATGAGACCACATGTTTACCCACCAAACAAGAAAAGACAAAAGAAAGTTCTAACACTCGGAATAATGAGAACAGACAAATTGGCATTTCCATACCCTGCAGAAGAGTACCCAGCACAGTGTTTCTGGAAGGTAATTTGGGAACACATTTTAATTTCTTAGATTTATTTCATCCTAAGGAAATATCCAGATGCACAGAGAGAAGCTCAGGAATACTTATAATTGTTTCAGAAGAGCAAGATATTTAGAAACACCCTAAATTTCTTGACAGAGGGGAATGATGAGACTAAATTGTGCTTTATCCACAACATGAAGTGTAATTCATTAAATCTCGGGAAAGTCTTAGGCTTTCCAGAAAAAGAGATGATTCCATGGCCCAGATTCAATTAAATGGAGAAAACCACAAGACTAAAAGTATAGTACAATCTCAATTGTGTAAAATATTTGGGGTAAAACAAAAAGAATAAAAGGCACTGTGGCAAGTTTCATCACGTGTTCAAAACAAAACAAAATATAAAAACAACACTGCCTTATGGGTAGGAAGATCTGGTGGCTTAGTGATAAGCAGTTGCTCTGTCAACCCAAAGATTCACTGTTCAAATTCACCAACTTCTCCAAGGCAGAAAGATGGCAATTCTCTTCCAATGTGATCGATAGCATTTGAAACCTCATAGAGTCAGCTATGAACCAACTTGATGGCATGAAGCAGCAACCCTGTGAGTAGTTTAACTTTTCTTTGTATCTTCCTCCATTTCCTTAATTAACTACAACTCTCCTATAGTTTTTAGACAAAGAAAAAGAAACATCTGTTTAATTTGACACAGGGAAAAAAATTCCCTCTAGCCCTGTATCTTCCTCGCCATCTTTCCAATTTAGAGGGGAAATCTGTCGAGGTTTAGGTGTTGGAGGTCAGGGCACACATTTGGTGAATGAGGAGAATGTGTGTTTTGGGGAGTTTTATGGTTTTTACCTCAGGTAACAAAGTACACTTGAAAGGTTATTAAAACGTGACTCCTGAAGCCATTTTACTCTGCATACACAAATCAAAAGGGCCTTGAGGATGTCTAACAACACGTCCTTAAATTATCTCCCCCAAAGTAAACTCTTTAAATGGGTTGAAGGCTCAGCAGAAAAGCAAAGTACCTTTTAGATGTGTCTATAATGTCATGAATATTAATCCTTCCGGCTACTGATCTAATGAGGTTCAATTACTGTCAGGCTTAATCTTAACGGTAACAATGTGCATTGATTAAAAGGCTAAGACAGAGTTTAAAAAAAAACGTATTAACTAAAACGCAAGTGTTATTAAGTCTTTTTCAGTCTCATCTTGGAGAATCTTCTTCAAGGGAGCAGGTAACCCCACATTTGTTTCTGTGTGGATGATAATGGTTACTTGGAACAGCCATCTAGACCAGAATTATGATCCATTCAAGCTCTTTGGAAAAGAGAGATGAAATTACCAAGTCAGGACAACCCAAGGATACTTATCTTTCTCTGCTGCTGGTTGAAGTTGTCAATAATAACACCAATAAAGAGATTCAGGGTGAAGAATGATCCAAAGATGATAAAAATGACAAAGTAGAGGTACATGAATTTATTGTCCTCAAACCTTGGCTGTTCATTTGGCTGTCAGGGTGTGTTTAAAAGGAGAGACAAGAATAATTACTAGAAAAGAAGCAAAGTCATGGTAAAGAGTCGTGGCAGTGCAGGGGTTAAAATGATCAGTGGTTAATCTAAAGGTTGGTGGTTTGAACCCATCAGCTGCTTCTCCATGGAAAAGTGAGGCTAGAAATACTTCAAAACAAATAAACTCGTACTGTCAAGTTGGACCAGACGCATGGCTGAGCGTCCAGTGGATTTCTTTGAGACTGTAAATCAGAAAGGTGGAGACTGCCCATCTTTCTCCTGTAGGGCAGCAGATGGATTCGAACCACCAGAGAGGAATGACTTTTGGATTAACAGCAGCTCACCCTACGGATTCATCACTCTGGATACCCTCTGGAGCAATTCTGCCCTGTTCTGTAGAGTCACAATGAGTTAGAACCCACCCAGTTAAAAGGACTGTATTCTTATTGCTGTCTTTATCTGTTTTAGTCAGAGACCAAAGTGTTTCTCAGTAATAGTATTAACCATCCAGCTGCCCCGAGCCAAACAGGGCCTCTGGAAAGAGGCATCTTCCCATGTCCTCTCGCTCACTTGCAGGGGGTGAGAAAATTGGGGGTTTTCTTTTAAGTAAAGGAGAGGCAGAGGTGTGGCACAGTCATCTGTGTCCACAGCAAGAGATCTCCGGTGCTCAGTGCGGGGAAAGTAATTGAAGGAGGGGAGCTAAAGATGAAGACCTCAGGCAAGGTTGGCTCAATTACCAACGTTTGACCATCACAGCCTTTATATTCTCTATCTGTCCTATCTAATCCGTGGTGATACCTTATTCATCATTAAGTTCTTAGTGCCCAGCGTACCTTCACAGGTGTCTGGGTGACAAAGGTGGTTTATACTCAATCACTAGCTGAATAGCCCATGGACAGTCAAAAGAACAAATGGAGAAGGTCTCTCAGAGGAAGTGCAGCTGGAGCGCTTGCTGGAAACAAAGATGATGAAGCTTCTCTCTCACACTCTGGGCCTGTTGCTAGGAGACACTATTCCTTGGAGAAGAATTTCATACTTGGAAAGATGGAGGGACAGCGAAGGAGAGGAAGACTCTCAACCAGGTGAATTGACACAGTGACGACACAGCTGATCTTAGTCTCAGGTGACTTGAGGTGTCCATTTTTTGGAACATTTATTATTATTATTGCTCTGGTGGCCGAGTGGTAAGAATTTGCTCCACAATTCCAAAGGCAAGCAGTTCGAATATTCCAGCTACTCCTCAGGAGAAGGAATGGCCATCTCCTCATACTCTATGTGAGTCTCTGAAAACCCACTGAAAGGGGTTGTTTCTGACTGAATGGTACACAACAACAACAGGCATTATTATAGTAATGGCGTATCAGAAACAAACAAACAAAAAGACTATTCAGCATCTGGCCTTTAAATAAGATTATGCAGTGGACCCATAATTTTATGGAAAAATATGTTGGTGGCTTTGTGTATCCCAAGTTGAACTGTGAAACAAAAAGCTGGTGGTTCAAATCACCGGACACATAGTGGGGGGGAAAAGATGGCTACTCTCTCCTTTAAAGGGTTTCTGGCCTCAGAATCCCAACGGAAGGTCACTATAAATTTGGATTATCTTGACAGCCGTGGGTTTGGGTTTTTTAATAGACGGACTGCAGTGACTGTCGCAATGGGCCCAAGTATATCAGAGATGATGAGGATGGCACAGGAGGGACAAGATTCAGGCTGCTTGTTCATAAGGTCACTGTGGGTCCTACTTGACTAAACAGCACCTAACAACAGCAACAACACAATAAAAAAAGTTATTGCCTTGAGATAAAAACGAAGAAAAACCTCACTGCTGGTTCCAACTCACAGCACCCTTCTTTAGGTTTCCGAGGCTGTAATTCTCGACAAGGCTGTCCATCTTTCTTTCTCTCCTAAGCTTCTGGCAGATTCGAACCACTGGAGACATGGAGCCTTTTGGTGAGCCATCCAACATGTTATGGACTGTGCAAAAATCCACCAAGTCCTTCCTGACATATCAACAGCTTGAAGGGATAGAAGGTTCAGATAGGAACAAAGACAGAAGCTCACCGAGCTTGGTCTTGGGGAATTGTGGGCGACAAGAGGGGAAGTCAGAGCCTGGAGATGTGTGTCCTGATTCTCTCTCTCTGGGTCTACCATGATTTGAGGGCATATGGAAGATATAAAATGTGCTTAGTTTTCCATTTCTTTTTCTTGGGGAAAATGGCTGTAGTGAGAAGACCTGGAAAATATATATATTAGGAAAGGAGAATAGAGTAGCCTGTTGTTGTTGTTCTTAGAAGTATGATTCATAGAGATTCTGTGAACAGATCTGGACCCTGTCCTATCCCGTGACATCCTCACAATCTCAGACACCCTCAAGCCCACTGCGGCAGTCACTGTGTCAATCTATGTAGCTGAGAGTAGCATTGTCTCTTGAATTTCCCTCTAGTGACCACATGGATTGGACATGAAGCTGACAGTCATGGTGGGCCTCACAGCCCAGAGTGGTGGGCCTTACAGCCCAGAGTGGTGGGCCTCACAGCCCAAAGTGGTGGGCCTCACAGCCCAGAGTGGTGGGCCTCACAGCACGGAGCGGGAGTAAATTGCTGTGTCTGCGGGCCATGTAGAGGATAAGAAGGTGGGGTGGGGAGGGAAACTGCTTTTGAGACCAGGATGAGTGAGTTAAAGGAGAAAATGACTCATGGTTTTACCGGTCAGCCACCTTGACAAGGATCATCATGTTAGATGCCAGCATAGACCAGTAAGCACACCCCAAGATCAACACCAGTGCGGGCACTGCCCACACCTATCATTCACTCTGGGAGCTTGTGTAAGCCATAGACATCTGGATAAGATCTCCTCCCCACCCTTACATTAGGGCAACCTAATGTAAACATCATAAAGATGATAGAAAAAAATGAGGGCATTATTAGTTTAAAAATATGTCCCTTTTTTGGTAAGTTATCTCTGTTACTTCTACAAGACTATTTGTATACGTCTAACTCTGATGGCACAATCCATAGGAAGTTGTGCTGCTAACCCCCAAAAACTGTGCCTCTCTGGCGGTCTGAATTCACTGGCATCTCCACAGGAGAAAGATAGACAATCTCCTCTCACACAATTTACTGCCTTGGAAACCCAGTGAAGGATCAACTGTGAGTTAAGAGTTTTACTGCAAGCTCATATATATTGAATACTTACTATACATCAGAAATCAACTTAGCTATTCTGAATAAACAACACATACATGATACATAAGCATTATGACGGGGGAGGAGGACGGGACAGCAATTTTTATTCCCTTCTTGACTCAAATAATTGATTTTGGACAATTCTCTTTCTTTATCCCTCAGTTTCATCAAGTAGGGAATAGAAATGGATTAAATTATTGAGTATTCTTCTAACATTGTACACCCATGATCATTTTCTATTTGGCTTTAAACAGTTGGCAGTCACTACAAACCCTTTTAGTTTCTGGAGAGCCTAGGCTGTGGGAGGGTGTCTTTTTTAATTTTAATTAATTAATTTTAATGAAAGTTTACAGAGACTTTGAATTTCCATTCATTCATTGTTGCAATTTATCCCCTGCCCAACCTCCTCCTCCCCAGTTCCTCTTCTCTTTGAAAAGTGAAGAAGAAAAAAAAAATTCTTTCATTGTTATATAATCCCTCCCCTCAAGTTTGGTCAGATTTAATCCAGATCTAAGGTCTTTCCCACAGCCAAGGGGAAATGCCCTTTGAAATTTAGCCTCTGTCTAACCAATCATTTGGAGAAGAGGTGAGATGGAATAAAATCAAGGCTTCTTGTGATTCTTTTGTTTCTGACACTATCTCTCACATGTATGAGAGATACTATCTCTCCTCCTCACTACAGAGAAGAAGATTAAATTCTGAAGCAGCTAAGGTACCAGATACACCAAGAAATTCTAAAGAACTTTTTAACAGAATAATTTCAATAATTTCACAGTGTTACATTCCAAGAAAAACAGGAAGAGACAGCCTAGCAGCTGGAACTACAGCACATGAAGTTCTGGCCTGTCTACTGCATGATAAACCTGAACTGATAGACTCTGTAATATATTAAAACACAGTCTCACCTCTCTGGAATCAACAGCTGCATACATAATATCTGTCCAGCCCTTAAATGTTGCCTGTAATAAAAGTAAAGAAATATAAACATAATTGTAGACACTGTCAACAGAGTCAAGTCATATAAAACAAGCAAGTAAGGCCCAGTAGAACGATGTTCTAAAGATGTTGTCTCTCCCTTCCAGGATAGAATGCTCAAATAAAATTTAAAAACAACCAAACAAACCCAACAAAAGTAGAAGGAAGCTCAAGAATAGGGTGTACCAGGGTTTTGTTTTATTTTTTTTCTTCTCCATCTTCATTTATCCACAATAAAAAAAAATTAAAAATTAAATTTCCACTTTAGAAAATTGTTTGCGATGCTGTGAACCAAACATTTTGCTTCCCTGGTTAAGTCTTGGGTCCTCATTCTGGAAGCTGCATCTGCTTTCAATATCTGGGTAAGACCTGGGAACTGTGGTTTGACCTGGGGCTGACTTCCAATAAGAGAAAAGTATTGATGTTTCCTCAAAAAGCTGAACACAGAAATTCCACATGACCCAACTATTACACTGCTAAGAATATAACCCAAGGAAATCAGAACTGAGACATAAACAGAGATATGTACACCTATGTTTATACCAGCATTATCCACAATAGCAAGAATGTGGAGTTAGTCCAAATGCCTATCAACAAACAAACAGATTCAGAAATTTTGGTACATGCACACAGTGGAATATTATGCAGCAAAAAGAAACTGATTTCTTAAAATACTGTATTACCCAGCCACAATAGAATGGATTAAAACATTATGGTACATTCACACAATGGAATACTTACTACGCAGAATGCAGGAGCAGTGATTTTTTTTTAAATTTAATTTTAATGAAAGTTTACAGAGACTTAGGTTTCTAGTCATTTATTGTTGCACTTTTCTCCCTCCCTACCCCCTCCCCACCAATTCACTCTTCTCCTTGAAAAGAAAGAAAAACTCTTTTGTTGCTATGCAATCCCCCCCACCCCCAAGTCCACTCCACTATGCAGCCTTCACTCTGGACTTCTGTAATGACAAGAATACCCATTCATATGTCCCTTTTAAACAGTTCTCTCCCTCATCTGTTTCAATGTAATATGCATCATTCATCCCCTCCTTCTCTGACTTCCCTCAACCCTGCTGTCATTCTCAACAGGGGCCCCATGGAGTAGTTGTGCTTTTGTGACTGAGATATTTCTCTCTGCATAATGTCCTCCAGGGTCACCCATTTTGTATAATATTTCATGAGTTCCTTGTTTTTCAATGCAGCGTGGTATTCCATTGTGTGAATATACCAGAGCTTCTCTATCCATTCATTTGTTGATGGGCACTTGGGTTGTTTCCAGCTTTTTCCTATTGCAAACAAAGCTGCAATAAACATGGGTGTGCCAAGGAGCAGTAATTTTGAAAATCAATACATAATTTGTGAGGGACTGGAGAACATTATGCTAAATGAAGTAATTCAGTCCCATAAGGACAAATACTGTGTATACTGTAGAAATAGAAAGATAACTAGTAAAATATGTATGAGGATCCAAAGGGAGGAGGGCAGGAGCAGAAGGGTGAGGATGGGCAGGGGAGTAATCATAGGGCCACACAATGTGATGGGTAGAGGGAGGGGTAGGTAAAGGAAATGGGAAAGTTCCAGTGCAAAAAACAATATATACAAACTTTGTAAATAAACCAGTATAAAATAAATATTTTATTTTTTTAAAAACACTATGTAATATGAATGAATCTGGAGATCATTATGCTGAGTGAACTAACTCAGTCTCTTAAGAATAAACACTTCATAAGATCATGATTGTAAAAATAGAAAGATAAGGAATACAATATGGTAACATTTTAGCCTAAAGTTGGCTTTTTAGCCATTACCTTAGCCTTTTTACCTCTTGTCTCCAGCTACCTTAATTGCAGATACAGGGTTGTGCAAATCATCAACAGCTGTGGGTCTAGGGTAAGAGAGATAGTGCTTCCCACACTGCTTCTCTCCCTCATTTCCCCCCTCCCATCCCCCTCGTTCCCTGTGTTTCCAAGGCTGTAATCTTTAGGGAAGCAGACTGCAACTTTCTCTTGTGGAACAGTTAGCTGGTAGGCTTAACCTCTCATTTTAGTCAGTGTCTGAACACTTAGCTGTTTTAATCATTGTACCTTCAGGGTGGCTTCCACTTGACCTAGCCCCTTCTGTCCCTGACATTAGGACTCTAGAGGTACCGTGGGGCTAGGCTATGGGCTCTTTATCTGCTTCCTCTCTGGAGTGATACGGGGCTGTGCTATTCTCACTTGTCTGTTTCGGACAATCATTTGTGGGAAATGGAAAGGGGGAATGGATGGAAAATGGGAAAAGTAGCAGAGGATAGCAGAGTTTGGTGGGTGGATGTGTGTGTGTTTGTATGAAGGAATAGGAAAGATTCAGTGGGGACTTGAAAAGACGGGGTAAAAATAGGCACAGATTAACATGAACTATATAAAATACAATGCACATAAATGGTTGTACGAAGCACAATGTGCATCAATAAAGCACAATATAAATTAATTATCGTAAGCAAACAAAAAAAATTTCAAAAGACAAAGGCATTCTTAATGGATGGCCTGGCATCTCAGACTCCTTCATGTCTCACTTGGCTGAGCTCTGGAGAGCAAGATGGCATGTAGAATGAGGCGAGATTTACAGACTTTTATAGTGGTGTCAGCTGGAGATTGAGACTCAGTGACCAATAAAGTAGAAGATGTTCAGTAGGGAAAAATTTAAGGTGTCCGTCCCCTTTGACCATGAGCTCAGATGGAGAGTGTACAGTTTTATTAGCTGAGAAATAATTTCCTCTACCCTCAGAGGAAAAAACAAAACAAAACAAAAAATACCCTAAAATCCAAAGAAAATATGCCAAGGGCACTCACCACTTGCAGCAGAGCGAGGTAAGCCATCGGCACGTTGTCAAAGTTCACTTCGAGGTAGGTCCAACAGTATGGCTTGCCGGCGTTGATGCATTGACTTCGGTTTGTAATGTTGACATAATTAACGTCTGAGCTTTTATCTGTATTATTAATGCATTTTCCAAACTTCCCAGAGAAGATGTTTACTCCCAGAATGCAAAAGATGAGCCAGAAGATGAGGCAGACTAGCAAAACATTCACAATGGCAGGAATGGCCCCAATGAGAGCGCTGACCACCACCTCAGAGAAACGAAAGAGGAGAAAAGCCCTGTGAGAGGTGTGCACAAGTCCCCACGCCCTTGACTCTCAGGCTGCATTTCTTCAAGCTGTACCTTCTTTCTCCATCCCCTGCCCTCTCCCCTCTCCCAGCTCCATGAGTCAGCAGTTTTCCATAGTGTTTCCTTTCTATTGCTACTGAGAACTTGAGAAGTGCCGTCCAATGATGGCCTTATGGAATTCCTGGTTTAGGATTCTGAGTCAGAACCCTTCTTGGCGGCCACAGAAATGTTAGAAAAGACAGCCTTCTCTACATCTTTCAGATTCTAAGCAATGGGCTGGGTGGAAAGAAACCCAGGAATGTTTCTTTTAATTGAAGGAATTTTTAGTCCATGAGGAACTAATGTCTTTGCTTAGCTAGTTGAGGGTCTCTCCCATCCATCTGAACAATGTACCTTCATTCCTTCAAACTGGGACAGTGCTCGAAGGGGTCTGAAGGCTCGTAGGATCCGGAATGATTTGAAGATTGTGGAGTTTTGAAGATTGACGAGACTGGTCACAGAGACCTACCAGGGAGAGAAGCAACAGGTGACAGAGGTGATGGTATGTCCAAAGAATCTGGTGGAGGAATCCAGAGTCCTTATTCTGAGGGGGTAAAACAGGTTGTGTCATTGTGTCCATATCAACAAACCAGACTCATTGGCTGCTCAGGGATTGGAACAAAGGGGAGAAAAGTTCTAAAGTCCATTTGACTCATAATCTGGCAAAGCTGCAATCTATAAAAGTGAGAACTATGTATATGCACTTCTTGTTCAATTAAAGAGAAAGAAGTTCCCCAGAAGTGTTTTTTCATTCAAGAAAGCAGGGAAGTGTGAAAATTAAATGCAATGTGGAGACTTGGATTAAATCTTACTTGGGAGAGCAAATTAGATATAAAGACTTTATAGTGGGATAATTTGACAAAATGTAAAAATGGGTTCTGAGTTATCATAGTAACAATGCAATGGTACCTTTCCTAACTTGGATAATTCCTGCCATTGTATGCAAGTGTCCTTGTCCTTAGGAAATACACATTGAAATGTTCAGGGAAATAAGGAGCATGATGTCCCCAACTTTATTTCAAGTATTTAGAAAAAAATAGTGAGAGAGAGAAAACAACAAAGCAAATGAGGTGAAATGTTAACAATTGATGACTATGCAAAAGGCTGTAACATGCTCTTTGCAGTATGTCTTTTCTTTCTGTACATTTTAAAGTGTATGACAATTAAAAGTTATAAAGAAATACTAAATTTCTGGATAATACTTTTTCTTACTCAAATAATTCCTTTTTGAAAAATTAAATATAACTTTCTTTCTCAACATTTTGTCCATGAAAGCAAAGGGCTAAGGGATGGGAAATTCTGTAAATTCACTAAATTATAACCTAAAGGTACATTGACTTTAAATTGAAGACCCTTTTTTGCCAGTCTTCAGCCGTTCTTATTAGAATAAATAATATGTACTACATTGAAACAGATGAGAGAGAAAATGGTGTAAAAGGGATACATGATTAGGTATTATTGCCATGACAGGAGTCCAGAATGAAGGCTGCATAGTGGAGTGGACTTGAGGGGAGGGATTGTATAACAATGAAAGACTTTTTGTTTTACTTTTCAAAGAGAAGAGTGGACTGGGATGGAGGGGATAGGTGGGCAGAGAGAAAAGTGCAACAATGAATGAATGGAAATCCAAAGTCTCTGTAAATTTTCATTAAAATTAATAATAATAATTTTTTTAAAAGAATCTTATTGGTTAGACAGAGATTCAACTTGAAGAAGTGTTGCTCAGCTGTCAAGGAAGTGAATTATAACACAACTAACAAACTGACTTCAGAGTTCATTATCTAAAACTGTCCCACGTTAAGTCTACCAACTAGATTGTACTAGGAAAACATTTGCCATTTAAGAGTTAATAGAGCAGTGTAACAAAGTTTAAAAATGTCTTCACTTAAGAAATAGCAATAAATTAAAAATATTTTCATTTTGATGGCTTTCATTGTATAGTTTTTTACATTAGTAAATAATATTAATTGTTGCTTTGTTGTTGTTAGGTGCTGTTGAGTCAAGTTGACCTATAGCCACCCTATGAAGAACATATCTGAACCCTGTTCTATCCTGTGCCGTCCTCACACTTCTTGACACATTAGAGTCCATTGTGGCAATCACCATGCCAATCCACCTGGTTGAGGATCTTCCTCTCCTTTGCTGACCCTCTGCATCATGTCCATCTCCAAGGAATAGCCCCACCTAGTAACATGCCCGAAGTATGTGAGGTGAAGCTTTATCATCTTTGCCTCCAAAGAGCACTCTGGCTGCACTTTCTCCAAGACATATTTGTTTGTTCTTTCGGCCATCCGTAAGATGTTCAGTACTCTTCTCCAGCACTACATCTCAAGTGCATCAATTCTTCTGTCATCCTTATTCACTGTCCAGCTCTCAGATGCATAGCAAATGATTGAAAAGACCATGGCCTGAATCAGACACACCTTAGTCCTCAAACTGACATCTTACTCCTCAGTAATTTGAAGAGGTCCCTAACTGCAGACTTTTTCAGTGTAATGCATCTCCTGGTTTCCTGACTGCTGGTACCAAGGGAGCTGATTGTGGATCCAAGTAAGATGAAGTTGTTGACAGTTTCAATCTTTACTCCATCCATCATGTAGCCTATAGGTCCGGTGGTAAGAATCTTTGTCTCCTTAACATTGTGACGCAATCCATATTGAAGGTTGTTTTCTTTGCTCTTCTGCAACAAGTGCTTCGAGTCCTCCTCATTTTCAGCAAGCAAGATTCTATCATCTGCATAATGCAGGTTATTGATGAGTTTTCCTTCAATCTTGATGCCACTAGACCTGGTGGACTAGAAGTCCTTGACGTCACTGGTCCTAGTGGTGGTGGGAGGTGGGGGAGGACGGCAAAGCTCAGCATCACAGCTATCATCAATGGGGATAAAGTGTTTCTAGAAGCACATTGTATACCTTTTCATCTGGATTTTTGGTCCAGTTTCTGTCCCACAAGATTAGGAAGTACAGAGGAGACATTTAGACACAAAATCCTTACTTTTTTTCTTCACTCTACATAGAATTGTCATTGTTGTTGTTGTTATGTGCTATCAAGTCATCTGCAACTCATAGTGACCCTATGTCCTCAGCCAATCTCACTGTCTCCAACACTCCTACCCCCACTGTCCCAATCACAGTGTCAATCCATCTCATCCGAGGTCTTCCTCTCCTGTGCTATCCTTCTGCCCTTCCAAGCATGATATCTTTCTTCAAGGACTGGCTCTTCCTGACCACGTAGCTATGACAATTAAAAGAAATAATACATAAGAAGCCCATGACAGAGTTCCTGGATAAAGGATCAGTCAATGTGGTTCAGCATTAGAGGTCCCTTGGTGGTGCAATCAGTTAAGCACTCAACTATTAATAAAAGCCTAGGGGCTCCAGTCTACTCAAAGGCACCGCTGAAGACAGGTCTAGCTATCTATTACTGTAAGGTCATAGTTTTCAAATCCTTTGGAACAGATTAGAGCAGTTGGCGTAGCGGACAGAAAATCATGCTCCCAAGTCAAAGGTGGGTGACTCTACTCCACGGCCCTCTGGCTTGTCTTTAATTGTTTTTGGCGAAACATTCTTCTAGCTCGTGTAACCCTGGTCTGTCCACTTGCTGTACAGAGGTAACTCGTGGTTGCTGTGAAGCCGAACACTGGGACACTGAGGAGTCAAATGTGAGAATGGTTACAGTATTTGGTGGAGCTCCCTCATTAAAACAAGCTTGGAAGCAGGAGTGGCATCCACTTCCGTAATAGCTTGCCTCTGGAAACCCTATGAACCTGGAGAAAGGACGAAAGTTATACAGGAAATGTCCAGGACTTTTGTTCATAGGGCCGCTATGAGTCACCTACAACTCAACGGCCCCTGACAACAACAACATGGAACAGTTCTCCTCCCAACACATCAGATTGTTGTGGGTCAAAATTTATTCTAAAGTGAAAAAGTAGCTAACAGCAATGGCAACATTTCCTTTATTAGTTTTAATATCATCTGGACTGGGTATAAATCTTGACTTTATCCTTTATTAACTCCATGACCTGAAACAAGTTGCTATTTAAACTTCTGACCTTCAGGTTTCCTCCTCTGTCGTGTGGTAGGTGTTGTATTTCTCTGCTTAAGAACATTGAGGTGTAGATTAAATGAGAGTATCAGGTGACCATGTCTCCTATGTTGCTTGTCAGTCAAGACAGGGACCAGTTCAAACTGTCAGCTCCTAACCCTGTTTGAGATATCTTGAAAGGAGACGTCAAGTTGAAGGAGAGGGGGAATGGAGGGCACTCAGAGGTGGTCTGTGTATCTATCAGACAGAAGTAGTGCTTATGGAATGAGGTAGATGAGTGCTATACACAGAAGGAGTTGAATGGTGAGCATTTAAGCACAAGGTACCAGGGTTGAAACCCATGGAAGACTAGGCTACTGTTGGATAAATGACAAGTACTATGAAGATGATGTGATAGCTAGAAAAATAGGTCGAAGGAGTATACAGATGAGACACATAGGAGAAACAGCTCCAGTATGATCCCCTCCCTGTTTGGTCCCCTCTGCACTCCCACACACATGAGACAGAGGAGAAACTTACAATCACAATTAAGAAGTCCAGCCAGCACCAGACGCTGGTGAAATAAACCTTAAATCCAAAGGCCACCCATTTCAGACCCATCTCCAGAATAAAAATGTTTGTGAAAACATAGTCCATAAAATTAAGCAATGTTTGGATTTGGGGTCGGTTATCAATGTGAATATCTTCAAATATCTGAAAAAACAAACAAACAACAACAAACAAAGAAACCAACAACTTTAAGTCAGATTGAGTATTTGTAAAAAACTTCTTGCTGACTTTACTCTGTGTGTGTGTGTATCGTCAAATCATATCTAACTGGTATAGGAGGAGATTGTCCCTCCTTCTCCAGCAGAGCATCTGGTGGATTCGAACCACTCACCTTTGGGATTGCAGTGCAGCTTCTTGCCACTAGGCCAGACTTTACTTCCCCCCACCCCCCGTCCCCCATAATTTGCTCTGTGTAAGCCAATGATCTCTCTTGGCTTCTAAAGTTGTTCAAACCAGTGTCAAGAGTAACCTTTTCCAATGGGGTTGACCCCTTGAATGAGTCAAAGTAGAAGAAGGAAAGGCCTACTGATAGATCTCTACATCACTGTATCACTCTAGTTCTTCTGAACTATTCTCCTGGAATATAGAAGCACCTTCTTAAAGGATTATCCTGTCTCCACTCTCACCACATCATTTCCTAGACTTCCTAAATCTTTCAACCCACGCCAACCATGAGGCTTTTACTCAAATCACCCCATGACACACACCATCTCTTTCATCTGTCTACTTACTTGAGAGACTATTCAGTGGTTCACTATTGCCTGTAACATCAAATCCAAACTGTAGATCTTGCTGACATTGACATCCATCATCTTACATCTCAAGCTGCCTTATCCATTTGCATCAGTGTTCACTCCATCTAAGGTCACTTTGCATGTGTACTGGGGCAAACAAAAGAGTGTGAAAGTTCTGACCTAGAGATCTCAATGTCATTGCTTTGAATACTAAATACTCATTAAATGTGATCAGACAAAAACAAGACATCCTGTGTCTTGGAATGTTTTCATGCTACATCAAATATTTTCTTCTTCCAAAGTGTTTCTGTGATTCTGCACCAAAACTCACTGCTGTCGAATCAGTTCTGACTCGTGACCCTTCACAGACTTTCTGAGACTGTAATTCTTTATCCTGTGGAGCAACTGGAAGATTCAGACCATTGACTGTTTGGTAAGCAGTACACCATGTAATATGCTCTGCAACTAGGGTTTACACTTGAATTTAGAGACCATCTTAATAGACTTAATTCATTGAATGCTAATGAATGAAGACCAGACAAGTTGTGGGGTGACATCAAGGACATCACCCATGAAGAAAGCAAAAAGATCATTCAAAAGACAGGAAAGAAAGGAAAAAAAACCCAAGATGTATATTAAAAGAGACTCTGAATCTTGCACTAAAGAGGTGAAAAAACAAAGGGAAGAAATGCTGAAGTAAGAGAGATGAACAGATTTCAAAGGGCAGGATGAAAGACAAAGCTAAGTACTACAGCAAAATGTATAAACAGCTAGAGTTAGAAAAACACTCTAGCATTTCTTAAGTTGAAAGAACTGAAGGGGAAAAAAATCAATCCTAGAATTATAATACTGAAAAATTCGATAGGCAAAGTCCTGAATAATGAAGGAAGCATCAAAAGAAGGTAAAGGGACTACACAGAGTCCAAAAAGAACTGTTTGACATGGAACCATTTCAGGAAGTACCATGTACATTTGAGGAAGAACTATGTACCATAGCACTGAAGGAAGAAATCTAGGTTGCATTTGAAGGCACTGGCAAAAAGTAAGGCTCCAGGAATTGACAGATGGGATGTCAAAACCCTTGAAAATTGGATTTTCATGCCACTGCCTTAGCTCCTGTGAGAAGGTGAGGTATGGTCTCCAGCTTCCTTAAGTGTGGACACATTGTCTCAGAAATCTTCAACAGCTGTGGGACCAATATAAGAGAGGGCTTTATACACTGTAATAAAAGCAAGGAGAGTCGTGGAGAGATTGTAAAGAAACAGTGGCAAAGTGTAATTAGAGGAACCCTGGAGATAAAAGCCACCGTTAAAGTTGTTGCTTGCTGGATGATTGAAAGAAAAACTGACTTATAACTGCTCTGGAATAATGTTTGCTGGGTAATTGAGGAAACCGGAGACTTCTTGAATTTGTGCTGTTGAAAGGAACCTGAATTTATACTAATTGAGGAATTGTGCCTTAGTATGGCTTGAGACTATTGGATTAAACCTGGACTTGAACAGGGTGATATACTTTGCCTCACTCATTCCCCAACCTATCCCCCTAATAAACCCCACAACTGTGAGTAAAGTCTGTCTTACAACAAACATTGGTCAATGATGATATAAACAGGTACAGAAGCACGTGAGGTAGCATGTCTGACTGTGTAGGTATTTATATGGTCATTATACGCACTTTATTGATGGGGATAGCTCCCCTTTTGAAGTGGTAGAAATCAGACTCAGCCTCCCTCATATTGTTTCTGCTTCTTTTAGAACAGAATGCCAATTGAGGTGTTTAAACAAACAGATCCCTGCATGGGCTTGCCAAGAAATGTGGAAGCAAAAACCTGTTAAGTCAGCTGGAATCTTTGTCAGCCAACTAGAAACGATTCATATTTGTGCCCAAAAAGAAAATAAAAGAGGGGGAAATGATCCAACAGAATGTAGAAATCATCAAACAATATCACACATAAGTAAAATCTTGCTGAAGACAAAGAATGGCTGGAGAAGCAAATCAGCAGGAAACCATCTTAACGTCAAAATGGATTTAGAAGAAGCTGTGAAGCAAAGAATATCATTGCTGATGTCAGAAAGATCTTAAGTAAATTAGAGAAAATATCAAAAAGATGTTTACTTGTGTTAAACTGATGGAAGGGTATCTGATTAGATCATAATAAACTATGAGTATCATTGGGAGGAATTTCAGAACATTCAGTTGTGCTCAAGTGGAATGCTTTATATGGACCAAGAAGGAGTCATTCAAGAACACAAGGGGACACTGTGTAGTTCAAAATCAGGAAAGGTATGTGTCAAGTTTGTATCCTTTCACCATACTCATTCAAGCTGTTTGCTGGGCAAATAAGTCAAGAAAATGGACTACATGAAGATGTGGTATCAGGACTGGAGGAAGACTCATCAACAACCTGTAATTTTCAGATGACACAACTGTGCTTGCTAAACCCAATGAGAACTTTAATCACTTGCTGAAGAAGTTCACGTAAAGCTTTCAGTATAGATGACACATACCTCAGCATAAGGGAAACAAAAATCCTTACAAATGGACTGAAGAACAAAATTACGGTACATGGGCAAAATATTGAAGTTGTTTCAAAATATTGAGATGAGATTTCATTTCACTCAGATCTACAACCCACACCAAAGGAAGGAACAGTCAATAATTCAAATGACATATTGCATGGGACAAAATGTCAGAACCTTTTTACAGTGTTAAAGAGCACAGATTTTAGTTTAAAGACTAAGGTGTCCTTAAGCTAAGCCACAGTATTTTCATTTATTTCTTATGCATGTGAAAATTGGACAAGGAATAAAGAAGACTGAAGAACGTTCGACGCTTTTGAATTGTGATGTTGGGGGTGGGGGAGGGAATTGATTGTCAAAAGAACAAGCAAACGTATCTTGGAAAAAGTAAAGGCAGAGTTTTCCTTAGAAACCAGGATGGGATTTCCTTGCATAACCTTTGGGCATGTTCTCAGGAGAGGTCAGTACTAAAGAAAGGGCATCATTCTTGGCAAAGTAGAGGAGCAGAGAAAGAGAGGAAGACCCTCAATGAGACAGACTGACACCATGATGACACCACCGGGCCTCAGCACAGCAAAAACTGTGAGAATGAAGCAGGACTGGGCAACATTTGGTCGTGTTGTAAATAAGGTCCCTGTGAGTAAGAACAGACAGCAGGCCTCTAACAAGAACAAGGGAGAAGGGGCTGGAGATTATGGAGAAGACTCAAAACGGAGGAGAACAGAACAGAGGCTTTGACTATATCTCTGAGGAAACTGGTACATTCAGAGTTACTTCCAGACTTCACTGGGATTGCCAGTCTCATATCTATCAGGGAGGGTCTGTCATGTACATTTGTCAGTATCTCCTCCTTTCTTTTCTTTTCTCAGGGACCACGAGTAACGGCGACCTCCCAAGGCAAACTTCCATATCCTAACCTCTCATGTGACTCTCTTCCTGCAGCATTTTACCATTTTGAAAATAGCACTATGATCTTCAGGGAAAGAGAAGCAAATATTGCTACATGAAGGAAGCAGTGGAAATGTCTAGGAACCCTTAAATATGAAGGATAGATGTCCACCTACCAAGGGTTGGGATCCAGGAGCTACCCCCACCCTCCCAAAGGTCATGTCTTTTGCTTGAGGTTTTCCAAGTGGGACTGTAACACCAGAACTTGCTGTGCAAAAGCCTGGCTCCCGAGGAGAACCAGCAGGAAAGGTTCTGCAGCCTGCTCTCCCCACATTCACAGCCTCAAGAAGGGTCAGGTTAAAAACGTCGCTGCCTTGATCCCCAATGCCCCCCGCAAGACCATAATAATTTACCAGCGCCCCACTGCTCAGCAGAATCACAAAGATAATAAAGCTCTCAAACCAGCTGTGCTTCACTATTTGGTAGCAGGTTTTCCGCAGGTTCCACCACGTGACCCAGGAGGACGTTCTCTTGGCCAAGCCACAGCACGGGAAGCACCAAGCCAGACCTGCAAGAAATCAGCAGGAGGAAGGCCTTTACTGTCGGTGGCAAATCACCTCTTCTTCACCTCTTGCTATATCCATGCCCCTTGCCAAGTGACTCTGTGGTTCCTCTCGTGAGAGAAAAGGAATCTAAGAATCTTTTTTCCAAACCTTTGAATCTGGGTGCAGCCGTGTGACTTGCATTGGTCACCACTGCAGGAATCACAATGGACCAGTTGTGTCCAGGCCCTGGAGACCTGGCCTGCCTCCTCCTGCTCTCCTGCATCATCTCCATGCAGAAGGCACAGACAGGCCAGCCCACTGTCTCCTGGAAGAGGATGATGGATGCGGGGAACAGAGCCATGTCTCCCAGGTGAGTCAGGTCAGATAAACTGATGCCTATTCAACACTACCAGCAGAGACATCCAGCCCCGATAGGCTGAATCATGATGATACATGAACAATAAATATTCATCCTTGTAGAAAAAAGCTAATCCTTGGAGAAGGACATCACGCTTGGAAAGATGGGGAGATGGTGAAGGAGAGGAAGATCCTCAACCAGGTGGCTTGACACAGTGACTGCAGCAATGGGCTCAAGTGTGTCAGAGATTGTGAGTTTGGCACAGGACAAAATAGGGTTCAGATCTGTTGTTCCTAGGGTCGCTAGGAGTCATACTCAGCTCAACGGCACCTAACAACATGCTAGTTGGTTTTGTTTTGGGGTGTTTTTTTTAATGATTAATAGAAGATTTATCTAAGCAATAATACATAGTCTTTTCTGTTAATATGAGATGTTAAATGGTCATTCCCATTTTCCTTCCTTGGATAAGTTTTTCTTTCCTATCTCTTTCAGTTTTGAAAACATAATACCAGAAGAAGAGGGGCCCAAGGCCAAACACAGTTCTTATGAGGGAGATCTTGGGAGTGGGCCTGAAATTGGGATACACATCCACTGATCTTGCATAGGCTCAGTGAATCAAATCAGGATCTTCCCTGAGTGAATTCCCTTTCGGTTCCTGGTGTCTTCTCGAAAATGAGAGAGAAAGAGGAAGACATCCACCTTATTCAGAGAGAAACCACCGCTTTGTCCCAGGTTCAGGCGCCAGAATGTTGGAGACCGAGGGTGAAGTATTTTTATAATTATTAATAACGAGACAGACAACCAGGAATGAGATAGACCAGAGAGAGTAAAGAACAGGGGACCAGCAGTTCCCAAACATAATTCTAATTTTGTGGTTGACTGTCAGCCACTTCTTTTTTTTTTTTTTTTCAATAGTAAACATACAGTGTTCCAGGAAGTATGGGAGATAAGGTGAGTTTAGTCCATGAATCACTCAAGTCATAGAGGGAAGAATGTGGTCTGTCAAGCTTTACAAATAGTAGAGCATTTTTTCTGAACACAAAAATCTTCAGCATGAACTACACCACCCCACCCTTTCCAACTTATCTCCTGCTCCCCTTCTACAAATTCTACTGGTTTTCCCTTAATGGTAAATGTAACATTGCATTATTCTTCTTCCTAAGCCAGTGAGATCCCTTCACTCTATTTCAAAGCACCAATAGGCTATTCTAAAACACTGGCTTTTCCTCTTTTATCCAACTCCTTCCTTCTCCTAGGAACCCTTTTGTCATCTTCACTGTTGACATCCTGGGCACACTTCACAGACCAATCCTAATGTAAATCAAGATCATTGTAGCCCACAGTTGTGGAATTGGCTCTGACTCATATCAATGTCACGGGACAGAATAGAACTGTCCCACTGAATTTCTGATGCTGTCAATCTTTAAGCGATCAGGCTGCCTCATCCTTGATTTAACAATTCAATTAACATAACCACGAGGGCTCCCGCAGAAGAACCGAACCAATCACACCAACTTTGGGTCAGTTCTGACTCCTGGTGAACCTTTATTGGCTTTCTGAGGTGTAAATGTTAACGAGACCAGACTCTTTATCAAAGGATATACTAGAGCTAAACAAAATGACAGATGTGTGAGCACTACAGGGTTTCTAGAAAACCATTTCTAGAGTATCTATCTTGGTTTGGGGACTATGTACACAGAAGTCTCCAAAATAAGATTTTCCTGAAATTGCCTCTCCCCAAAACTGATACTGCTCCCTAAATCATCTGTGGGTCCCCTCTTTGCTTTTACCCCCAGGAGAAGTAGAAAGACATCACCTCCCCAGACAACAGAGCTTCACAGACGAACAGAAATCCTGCTACTTACCTTTGGGCAAACATCTCTCTGGTTGCTTTTTGGGAACCATTTCAGATTCCCTCCTAAAGGGATCTGTCAGATCCACAGTGCTACACTCCGACAGCACGCTGGTGGTGTCCGACTTCTGTGCATTAGAACACAGGAAAGAAGCGGAGAAAGTTACCAAGATTCTCTCTACTCATAGAAGGACCCAGTTTTTTTCATTATAAGGCTTCTTTCAGCTGGAAGTAACTAGCAAAGGGTCCTAGGTGGGATGGATATTGTGAAAGAGTTCTTATTAATCCTGTTCTAAGAGCTCTGGCCAGCTTTCACTTCAGGAAAGAACTTCACTCTTGGCAACAGGAGCCAGGAAATTAAAAGGTGTATTGCAATGGAAAAGTCTGCTGTTAGAGACCTCTCCAAAGTACTGAAGAGTAATGGTGTCACTCTGGAGACTAAGGTATGTCTGATACAGGCCATGGTCTTTGCAATCACTTGTTATGCATCAGAGAGTTGGACAATGACTAGGGAGGATAGAAGGAGAATTGATGCCTTTGAGCTGTGGTGCTGGAGAAGAGTATTGAATGTTCCATGGACTGCTAAGAAAACAAACAGGTTCAGCCTAGAGAGGTTTAAACTGGGAGGCTCCTTGGAGGCAAGGATTCTGAGGCTTCATCTGACATACTTTGGACATATTGTAAGGAGGGACTGGTCCTTGGAGAGGGACATCGTACTTGGGAGGGTGGAGGGACAGCACAGGAGAGGAAGGCTCTCTATGAGGTGAATTGATTCAGTGACTGAGGTAATCAGGATGGGTGTAACAGGGACAGTGCGATTGGCACAGGACAGAGCAGAGTTTAGGGCTGTTGTACATAAGGTTGCTATGAGTCGCAAGCAACTCGATGGCACATAACAACAACATTATTATTATTAATGAAGACTTTGGATTTCCTTTCATTCATTGTTGCATTTTTCTCCCTGACCACCTCTCCCCTCCAGTTGGACTTCTCTTTGAAAAGTAAAAGAAAAATGCTTTCATTTTTATACATATCCCCCAGCTCCGCTCCACTATGAAGCCTATTCTTCCTTGATAGACAAAAGGCAAATGGAGACACAATACCTTCACCCTTTCTTCCCTGTAAACCATCTACCCTATAACCTACTTCACTCCAGGTCCAGCGAGGAAGGCTATAGCTGCGATTTTTCAATTATTCGATTATTTCCTTTCCTGGAATGATCTATCTGGACTAGTGGTTCTCAAGCAGAGGCAAATCTGTCCCTCCTCCAGAATATGCTTTTGTACTATCTGGAGACATTTTTATTGTCAAAACAGGGGAATTTTACTGGCTTTTGGTGCATAAGACGATGAATGTTCCTTAACGCATCTCACCCAACGTGCCATCCTGCCAAGGCTGAGGAACTCTGGCCTAGGTTTTTGCATAAGAATCAACTATGGGAATTTTCCTTACGTTAATCCTGACATATCCTGATCTTTTGCCACACTATCCTGCAGAAGTCACCTGGCTCAGCTAAACGCCCCTGCAGACAACGCCCTGTGGCAGTTACCTTTCGGGGGCAGTGTGCTCTTAGATCATCATCTTCAGAAAAGACGTCCATTTCTACACTTGGAAATTCGGCCTTGGGAGGTCGCTTGAGTTCTTGATGAAGTTCATAGGCCTGATACAAAGAAACCAAACAGAGAGTTAATATTCCTCTGAGACATCTTACAAGGGACTTCTGGTGGCATACTCCGTAGGGAATTAATTTGCTAACCAAAAAGTCTCTCTGGAGGTTCAACTCTATCAGCAGCTCCATGGGAGAAAAATAAATAATCTCTTCTTGTGAGATTTACAGCCTCAGAAAAGCCACTGGAGGACCAGCTATCAGTTAGTTCTGAGTTTCAGATCCTTCACTTGTGAAGTTGTTGTTGTTGTTGATTGCCTTTGAGTCAAGCACGACTTATAATGACCCTATGAACAAAAGGCCTGAAGCCTTTCTATAACTGTCGTCATTTATCAAAGTTCATAGAGTTTCCGGAGGCATGTTGTGTAGGAAGTGGATGCCGCTCCTGCTTCCAATGACTTGTGTTAAAAGATCTCAATTATATTTGTATTTATTTTTGTCCTAATAACTCAAAATTTTATGCCATCAGAACTCCCTTCATAAACATAGTTTGTGGTATTTAGTAATTAGTACTGATAAAATTGTTGTTGCTGTTGTTATGTGCCACCGAGTTGTTTGTGACTCATAGCGACCCTATGTACAAGAGCCCCAAATGCCGTTCTATCCTGTGCCAACCTCGCTGTCTCAAACACACTCATTCCCACCACTCCACTCACAGAATCGATCCATCTCATCAAGAGTCTTCCTCTCTTGTGCCGTCCCTCCACTCTCCCAAACATGATGTCCCTCTGCAAGGACCAGTCCCTTCTTGCAACATGCCCAAAGTATGTCAGACAAAGCTTCAGAATCCTTGCCTCCAGGAAACATTCTGGCTTCACCCTCTCCAGGACAAACCTGTTTGTTCTCCTAGCAGTCCATGGTATATTCAACACTCTTCTCCAGCACCACAA
>NW_006399841.1:534013-564461 GCF_000299155.1 Elephantulus edwardii | reverse complement strand
GAGAAAATAGTGCAACAATGAATGAATGGAAATCCAAAATATCTGTAAATGTTCATTAAAAATAATAAAATTTTTAAAAAGACACAATATTGAAGGATGCTATGGGCAATATGACCCAGGAAGCATCAAAAGAAGACGGAGGAAATACTCAGAGACAAAACTTTACCCCCCGTACTCTCTAACACATGTATATCACATACATACCAATGCAGAAATATTGGCTGTCAAAATCTACATATCTTCATGAATGTAGTGACTTTTGCCTGCCTAGGTATGTTCTTCTAGATTGTCTGTCTATGTATCCACTTTGAGAAGAACTCTTGTTGTGACTGGCAATGCAGGATTGTGCAAAGGTGCGATTGTCGCTTTAGAAGGCCCGTCTATTATTTTGTCAAGCCAGTTGTTTCAGGACGGCAGAGAATATGCTAATACTAGTGAATTCCACGATACTAGTGAATCCACACTTCATTTGCTGCATGAGGTGAATCCCTTGAGCCAAAGCAATTCTGTATGGTTTATGGTAGATAAGGCATTCGGCAAGTCCATGGGTAGTTTCTTGGTCAGAGCATTGCATGCAGGAAAGGCAATCCAGAGTAAATGTCTATACCATTAAGAACAAAAACCTTGCCCTTTACGTGATGGAAATAGTCTGACAGAATCATTCTGCCACTGTATTTTGCTGGTTTATTGCCCTAAGGAATAGTTTCATATAAAGGACTCAGTGGTGGCCTCTGCTGCTTGTGAACTGAGCACTCAGGGGTAGTTGCGGCTAAGTCGGTCCTGGTGAGTGGAAGTCCACGTTGCTGAGCCCAGGAATAACCCCCTTCCCTGTCACCATAGTCACTTTGTGCATGAGAACATTGGACAATGATGACGGGAGTGGCTGGCAAAAGAATGTGTTTCCCGCCCATTTGATCATTAAAAGGGTCTTCCTAGAGGCCATCTTTCTGTGATAATTCACATGAGACAGCATTATCTTCATGATTTTGCCCATTCTGAGAGGTCTATCCACACACCCCTGCCCTCTACCTCCTTGTGACCATTTTCCAAGTCCCCAATAATCACGCTTAACCAGTGGCCCATGACTCAGTGGACAATGGCACTTCTGGCCTTTTCTCCTTCCAAGCCAAGCGAACAGCTGAGCGCTTGGGAGCTCTGCCCATGGAGAGAATTTTCCTTTCCTGCTGTCCTTCAGGAAGGTCCTGAAAAGGGGCTACTGCATCACTGCTGGACATTGTGCAGAACCGTCTGTGATCCAGGCACAAGTTTTCTCTTCCTTTGTCAACTGTCCATGAAGAATCGCCTATGAGGCCCTAGATGCCAAGTAAGAGACAGAAGATAATGTGACAGGCACAGGACTATGCGCATTTGGGTCACTTTCTCAGGTAACTTAATCGTGCCTTCAGATCCTGCTCAATCACCGTCATGTATGCACCACATCCACGTAATGATCAGGTGCTGTTGTACGTGTCCAACCTTACGACTCTGTGGATCAAGTAACACCCAGTTCTTGATGGGCAACTTAGATTACATGGTGACTTGGTGGCCCATGGTCAGTCTTCTACTAAAGGCCAACAACAAACCAAAAGCCATTTCTCAAAGAGTATTTATCTGCAGAGAATGACAGAACTTTGATCTGAAATAAGGGCCTATACTGTGATTGGCCAACAGAACTTTGTTAAAGACTCCAAACGTTCCTGCATCTCTATCTGCAATGGATACCTCAAGCACTATTGACAATTTGTATGGCCCAAGTGGAAAAACATCTTGCATCACAGTACAGACTTGTTACAGACTCTTCTTTTGCCCTGGGACCCAGCTCTGAAGCCAGCCCTGTCCTGAGACAGTCTCATAGACTCCGACACATCTACTCTCATTGTCATAGTTACTGTATCAATCCGTCTCATCTGGAGTCTTCCTCTCCTGCGCTGTCCTTCTACCCTTCTAAGCATGATGTCTTTCTTCAAGGATCAATTCTTCCTGGTCATATGCTCAAAGTATATGAGATGGAGCTTCAAAATGCTAGCCTCTGAGGAAACTTGGTTTCACCCTCTCCAAGACAGGCCTATTTGTTTTCTTGGTGATCCATAGTACGTTCAAGACTCTTCTCCAACACGACAACTCTAAAACATCAATTCGTCTACTATCATCCATAGTCATTGTTCATCTCTCTGATGAATAGTAAGTAATTACAAAGACCAGAGCTTGGATCTCTGAGCCTGGACATGTATGCTCTGCTATCATACACCTTCGCCAAACAACAGACTATGAAGTGAGCAATAACACCAAGGAGGTACTTAATTCTTAGGCCAATCAACCATAAAGATCAATTGGGAAACATTTGCTCAAAAGACAAGAAGGGAAAGGATAAAAAGATGTATGAAAACGAGAACCATAGGAAGGAAGTAGGAAGTGTGCTGCATAATGTGTAGATTGTAAATAACGCCATAAAACAGAAGATGAATGAATGGTTGAACTTTCACTCAAATCACACGTGCGCGCACACACACACACACACACACACACACGTCCCCTCCCAGTCATGTACAAAGAATACTCACGAAATTTATTCATAACAGCCAAATACTAGAAGCAGTCTATCAACAAGAGGACGTATAAACAAATACTGATCTACCCATATGTTAAAAGAACAAAATTTTAACATGATTTCATCTCACAGACACAATGCAACTATAGAGGCAAGATACGAAATAGTGCATATTGTTCCATTCATAGGAAATCTTTGAAAGGAGCAAAATTAATCTAGGGGGGGAAATGAAAAATGTGGGTGCCCCCCCAAATATGTGGTTGTCTTTTGGAGCAGATTGGGAAGAGTAACAGGATTCTTGTATATCTTTCTGGGAATATAGACTATGCGTAAAAACTCAACAAATAATATGTGAAAAGTGTGCGTATCAGTGTATATAAATTTTACTGTGGAGCTGGGTTCCAGCTGATACATGTGGATGTTGTTATTGGTTGTCACTGATAGTGAAGAAACCTGGCAGACACCATCTTAACCAAGAGATCAAAGCTAAGATTATTTAATATTGGACCCCAAAGTGCATGTGCTTCCTCAGTGTCCTCCGGTGATGAAAGTTCCTGGGAAGCAAGTATATCATTTCTGTTATACTCCTGCCAAATACACGTAACCTGAATCTAAACAAAAGGAAAAATGGGGCAAATGTAGAGAGTCACATATAGGAAGTGGCAGAGAATAATATTAATTTTGCTGTGTGAAATATCTCAGTCACAGAAGGATAAATATTGCATAGGGCCACTGTTGTAAAACGGGACTGACATTGGAGTTGAGGGAAGACAGAGAAGTAGGGGAGGAATGACTGTATACTGCATTGAAACAGATGAGAGAGAGAACTGTTTAAAAGGGATATATGATTGGGTATTATTGTCATGACAGGAGTCCAGAGTGAAGGCTGCACAGTGGAGTGGACTTGGGGGGAAGGATTGTATAACAATGAAAGAGTTTTTTCTTTTACTTTTCAAGGAGAAGAATGAATTAGAGGGTGGGGTGGGGTGGGGTGGGCAGGGAGAAAAGTTCAACATGAACGAATGGAAACCCTAAGTCTTTGTAAACTTTGATTAAAATTTAAAAAATCAAGTTAAGGGAGCTACAGATGTTTCTTGTGCTTTTCTGTATTTAAAAAAAAAAATCATACCTAAACAAAATGTTTCTCTCAAAGACAACCATCTTTGGCTACTACGCAGGGAGTCAGTGCCCCCTGGTAACTCCAGCTTTGTATGACCTCTACGTCTGTACATGGTGCTCCCTACCCGTTTTCCAGACTCAGGTTGTGTATCTTCTTCATCAGGTGACACAATATCATATTCTTCTTCTGCAAGTGGGGCCAGCCAAGTCCGCGCATGCCCATCACCCACTGCCTTTGGTGCAGAGCTCAATGCCCCAGACTCCTCCAAGGTCCCAGGGCCCCTTTTAATCTCTATGGCCAGTGGAATGATATTTTTCCTCTGGGAAGGAGGGCCTCCTGTAACTTCTTTTTGCTTTGGTGAATATTGCTTCCCACACTTGCAGTGAACTTGTCTAATTGTGTGCACGACAAAGGAGAAAGCTTTGTAGAATCGATCCAGGGCCAGCTGGACTTTCGTTTTCTTGGCCCCGCCTTCTGAGTTTCCATATCGCTCCTCGTTGCTGAAGGAATTAAGTAGCAGGGCAATAAAGAGATTAAGTACCTGCAAGAGAGATGGGGGGGGGGGAAGAATGGGAAATTTGACAAAAGAAAAAGTACAGGAGACTTCCAGAGCAGCTTGTTCCCAAGACCCAAAACAGAGCCAAACATCAGCATTCTGTCCTGTCTCCCAGACACACAAAAGAAATAAAAGAGGGAAGATTGGGGAAGAAGCTGTGGTATATTCACACAACGGAATACTATGCAGCATTGAAAAATAAGGAACTCACGAAATATTACACAAAATAGATGATCCTGGAGGACATCATGTTGAGTGGAATTTATCTCAGTCACAAAAAGACAAATATGACATAATGTCACTGTTATAAAAGAGGACTGACATGATGAGATATTATTATTATGACCAGAGTCCAGAACGAAGGTAGCACGGTGGGGTAGACTTGGGGTGAGGGATTGAATAACAGTGAAAGAATTTTTTTTCTTTTCTTTTTCAAAGAGAAAAGCGAACTTGGGGGGGAGGGGTTGGGCAGGGAGAAAAGTGCAACCATGAATGGAAAAATTCAAAGTCTCTGTAAACTTTCATGAAAATCAATTTAAAATAAAAAAAAATTTTTTTTAAACTGTGAAATGTTTCCACAGAAATGTAATATTTTTAATAAAAATATCCTTATAACAACAACAACCACCACCACAAAGCCCCTCCTTTTTTGTAAGCTCATTAAGGAAATAATAATTACAACCCAATGACTCACTCTCACTGTTGTGGATTCATTCAGAACTGACTCATCGCTGACCGGCCAGCGGGTTTTCAGAATCTGCAAGCCACGCAGGAGGAGACTGCTCATCTCTCTCCCATGGAGTTGCTAGTGGATTTTTAATTTTTATTTTTTTATTTTGAGTTTTGGTTGTAAGTAAGTCTCTGTATTCCATTTCCACTTTTTATTAGTAAGAGAAAGATTAAGTTAGAAAATATTTACATGGCAGGCCCCTTGACCAAGGCAACAACAGATTTTTTTTTTAATGGCAAACATCGTTTAATAATTGGAACAATGAAAGTACATAGCTTGAATGTTGAAAACTAGAAATTGTAAAAAATTAAATGGAACACATGAACATCAACATACGAGGCATTAGTGAGATGGGATGGACCAGCTTTGGCCACTTTGAATTAGAAAATCCTATATTAGGAGTGACATCCACTTTCTTTTTTATGTTTTTTTTTAATTAAATTTTCTTTATTTTCATGAACATTTACAGAGATTTTGGGGTTTCCATTCATTCATTGTTGCACTATTTTCTCTACCCTCCTCCCCAGTTCGTTCCTCTTTTTTTCCCCCCTTGGAAGTCTGTTTTAATTGTCCCATTGCCACAGTGCTTGTCAAAGCCAGTTCTGATTAATCTCCTTTGTCAGTGTGTCCTTTGCCATTCGCTATCACTCCTCCCTGAGAGAGACTTCACCCTGATTCATAAGGAAAAGGGGATCTTTTTTATTATTATTAATTTTAATGAAAATTTACAGAGACTTTGGATTTCCATTCATTCATTGTTGTACTTTTCTCCCTGCCCACCTCTTCCCTCCCAGTTCAGTCTTCTCTTGGAAAAGTAAAAGAAAAATTCTTTCCTTGTTTGACAACAGATTTTTACAGAAAGAATCTTGACTGGCATCAGGGCCATTATCTCACACCAATTTTGAAAGAATTCTTTCTGGCAGCTAGCAAAACTCAGCAGGAAAAAAAAATGAGCTCTTCACATGGTACATATTTCCTCTTCCAGCCAGTGAATAAACCAACACACAATGAGGACGCTTTCGCCACCCTCAAGGTGGAAGAAATGAAGCATGGATAAACATTCACGGCATCGCTCTCCCTGCAGCCTCCACAGAGGCTCTGCCATGAACAGTCTCTTAAGGGACGTCTGGCCTCATGAGATCATTACTAGTGGATTCGAACCACCAGAAAGGTGCAGCCTTTGAATCAGCAGCTCACCTTTCTACCGACTACGCCACTAATTCCAGTTTACAAGTCACTGTATCTATACAGAGAAAACTATTCTGATTTGCTTTCTGAATCTTCTAAAGTGTCCTGCTGGTTTAGGGGCAAGGAATGGTGCAGCCAACCCAAAGGAACACGGTTCAAAGGCATCAGCTGCTCTGCAGGAGAAAGGTGAGTAATCCCCTCTCATGCGATTTCCTGTTTCTGGAAACCAGCCAGACACTCAACGACGACTCCACTGTATACAACAATAACAACAACGTCCTCTGGTTAAAGTTGTCAGTTTTATCCAATCACAATGACACTTCGAATCACATGGTTTTCTCTAAACAGACAACATCATGGTGATTAATATTTGTGAACCTCTTCTGGGAAGAGATCCATGTGGGGTGTGATGTCAGGTCTTATCACTCTGAGTGACACAGCCTTGGTGACACCATAGCTTTGTTTGCTGCTCTCATCAGCTTCAAAGCAGTCAGCCTTCAGAGAGAAGTGTCTTGTGGGAATGAAGGGTTATAATCTCTGTTTCTCAGCAGCACCACACGTGCTCCCATCTCTGACTCTTTGCTTATCCTTTCCTCCCAGTCTCCTGTTTGTCTAAATCCTTCTTTTCTCTAATGGCCTCACAAGTACCATATGTTCTGGTGGGCTCTGGTGGCCTAGTGGCAAAAAGCTGCACTGCAATCCCAGAAGTGGACAGTTCAAATCCACCAGATGCTCTCAGAAGGAGGGGCAATCTCCTCCTGGCCCAGTCAGACCTGATTTGACGGTACACACAAAAATTAATAAAAATAATTTTTTTAAAAAAAACCAACAAAACAAGTACCATATTTTTTTTAAAAAATCCTGTATAAATGGTTGCTTGAACCCACCAGCCACTCCATAAGAGAAAGATGGGTGATCCCCTCCCGTGCAGTTTATAGTATTGGAAACTCATTGAAGGATCAGCTACGAGTTGGTTCTGACTCGACAGGAATGAGTATTTTACAGTAATCATTTTCCACTTTTGATATGTTACATTAAAAGGCAATGCGTTCACTCCCCTTTTAATCTAAAAAACTCACCACAAGTTTTCCAATCACCATGATCAGTAGAAAGACAATGACACACAGGTATTTCTTGTCAGAGGACTGCATGCACTCCCACATGTTTTCGATCCATTCTCCGCAGAGGATCCGGAAGACCACCAGGAAGGAGTGGTGGAAATCCTCCATGTGCCAGCGTCGGGGCAGGGTACACGGCTCTGCGTCACACGGGTCTTTAGTCTTGGTAGAATTGAAGTGGGAGCCGAAAAGCTGCATGCCGACGACTGAGAAAATGAAGACAACAATGGCCAGGACCACTGTCAGGTTCCCGAGGGCGCCAACAGAGTGGCCAATGATCTTAATCAGTGTGTTTAACGTTGGCCAGGACTTCGCTAACTTGAAGACCCTTAGCTGTAAAAAAAAAAAAAAAAAGTAATAGAAATAAGTTACGAGCAAATCCCATCTACCAAGTTATAAACCAAGTTTTAAAACCAATCATTTATGACTTTCGAAAATATTTTCAAGGTTTCATCTATCCTGAATGTTGTAACCAATTCACTGTCCCAGTCTAATTCACATCTAATTCTTCTTTTTTTTTTTAAAAAAAGGATCTATTTTGTTCTAACTTGTTTAAACCAATGGAAATTTTGGAATCATGGCAGAACATTGAACATACCTATTTATTACATGAACTGAAGACTGTGGAATCCTGTAAAAGATACTAGGAGACTAATTCATGAGTCAAATCTGATCTCTCTCAGTTTTCATATGGTTCAGAATCTAAGAATGTATTTCAAATGCTTTAACAATTGTGGGGGGTGGGGGGGAATCAAAAGAAGAACAATATTTTGTGACATATTAAAATGAAATGAAATAAAAATTTCAGGGTTTATAAATAAAGTTTTTGCTTTGTTGTGATCTTGTTTTTGTTGTTTATAATAATCAACAAATGGTGGACGGTATTGGGTGGAGCTCCCTAGCTGAAACAAGCTTGGAAGCAGGAGTGGCATCCACTTCCATAATAGCTTGCTTCCAGAAGCCCTATGAACCTGGAGAAAGGATGGAAGTCACGTAAGTGTCAAGGACTTTCATTCATAGGGTCGCTATGAGTCGCCTATGACTCGACGGCACTTAACAACAACAACAACATAATGATCATGTTGTTATGTGCAACATTAATTGAACACGAGATCTATGGCCATTTTTCAGTCTGCTTGCTGGGTAGAGCAAGCAGTTTGTACTTGACCACCAACTTCACAGCTGGCAGTTTGAACCCACAAAGGAACTCTGGTGCTGAAGCATGTAGCATGTTGCACTGTTAACCAAAAGATCAGTGTCTTGAATCCATGAAAGAAAGGCAGGCAGTCTCTTCCTATTAACACTTAGAGCCTCAGGAAGCTGGTGGAACTATATGAAATACCACTGTGGGTTGGAATTGACTTGACGCAGAGGTTGATGGGAGGACATCACAGAAGAAAGGCAGTTGGCTCACATAATGAGTGTTGTTGTGTTGTGTGCTGCGAAGTCAAAACCAACTCACAGAAGATCTTGCAGCTGGTTTTCAGAGGCATTGTAATCACAAAGGAGGAGACTGCTCATCATTCTCCTGCGGAGAGGCTGGTGGATTTGAACCACGTGCCTTCAGGTTGGCAATGCAGCTCATCACCACTGGGAGTCCTAATCCTCAGTTGCCATGGAGTTGTCATGAATTGGAATCTACTCATTGTCATCAGGCTTGGTTTTCTTTGATACGACTCAATCATGACAGTGATGTTGTTGAGTGGTTGCAACAGCGACTCTGCGGCCTACAGAGCTGGGAATATTTATCTGATCCTTCACAGAAAACGTTTATCCATCCCTCCATTATAGAACCCAGACCACAAGGTTGACTCTAAACTTGATAACAATGGTAAAATTAATATGATATTTTGCAGTGGGGTTGGGGACGAGAGGCAACCAGCAACCCAGAGCAAGAACAGTTTTCCCAGACAGACTGCATGCTCATTGCCGTCGGGTAAGAACTGACTCATGGATGACCTTCCAGAGGATTGTCAGAGCTTGTATAGCACATGCGAAGAGATTGCCCATCTTTCTCCCATGGAGCTGCTTGTGAATTCAAACCACAAGCCTTTGTGTTGCCATGGAAACTCCTATCCACTAGGCCACCGGAGCTCCCCCTCCCTGATACAAGAGATGATATCCTTAGAGAAAATACAGCAATCTGTTTCCTAAGCTATTATCTATATTAACTTTTAATTTACAAAGAAATGGATAGTTTTACTTAAAAGCATAGTCCTACACGTTTTAGACATTTGAGGGGAAAAAATATTGTAGGTCAAAACAAGAGAAGAAGAGAAGAAGGGCCATTGTTTACTCAGAGGGACGTGAGTGTTGGCCAGGGAAGATTGTGGTTCTGGTCTCACTTACAGCCAAGAGTTTTGACCTTAGAGAATGGCTGTGATGAGTCCAATGATTGTAAAGAAAATGTAATTCAGCTCAATGAAGCATCAATAAAGCCTTAATTACAAGGCAAAAAAGAAGCACAAACAATTGCTTATGTGTTATAAGGTAGAACCAGGCATGCTGAGATTGCCAATGCTTGATTTTTAACTTTCTAATTTTTTTTTAAGAAATAGAATACCACACCTTTTTTCAGAGATGTCTCTGGTCAGGTTTGAAGACTGACTCTTTGGTTACTAGTCTAGGGCTTAACCATGTGCATAGCTCTAAAATAACCTTACTAAAGCAGCCTAAAATGACCTCCCACAATCCCTCAGGTATAGAATCTAAACTTAAGCCACTGAGTCAAATGTCCTGATTTTAGGAATATTGTCCCAGCCATGAAGATGATTCAGGAAAGGACAGAATTGAGATCTGTTGTTCATAGGGTCTCAATGAGTCATAGTCAACTCAGTGACATCTAACAATAACAACATCTATATACCCTTCTCTCCCAAGAGAGTAAATACTGTTTATAAAATACAAAGACTGTAAAACAATGGATGATTTTTTTTTAATAGAAAAGCTAACTGTGAGGGCTGGGGGAGGGAGGAAAATGTACAACAATGAATAAATGGAAACTCAAGTTTTTCATAATCTTTCATTTAAATCACAATAAAAAATGTTTTTTTTAAAAAAGGATAAAGACTATCTTGGAGCATTCCTAGTTCTCCTTTCACGTGTCATTCTTCAGTAACTTTCTAGCCATATGTATAGAGGGGTCTGCCACACTCTAGTGGGCACTATAGTCATGGACAATGGGCCCTGAACTATCACCTTCTGGACTGAAAACTCCTCACAAACGCTGTTCCCCTCATCTATGCACCTTCTGCCACATCGGCTTGTGTCTGAGACTCCATAAAGACGGCAGAAAGTCTCCAAATAGGGGGAAAGGAAGGAATGACGAGATAATGTGATGGGAGAAGACAGCATCTGCTGGCAGCACCGGCCCATTCCTGGGTCTGCTCACCAGCCTTGGGGAGCTGAGACGTGAGGTCACATGAGTCAGAGCTCGGTGTGGAGAGAGTGTTGGTGGGGTCATCCTCAACACAAAAATCAAAGAGCAGCATCTTGACACTGAGGGACACATGCTTTTGGCTCCAGTTGCCTAAAGGGTCTTTCCGTGACTACAGGGAGTAACTTTACGTTAAGAGTATTAGGACTGCAGAGCTCTTTCCTCCCTCTCCCAGAATGGCAACTGAGAGAATCCAGTCGCAGGAAACAGCAGCCCATGCTTCTCTTTGTGAAATTACCCTACCCCCCTTTTCCCAGGAATAGTTATGTGAGACCCCAGCCCAGTGCCCTATCTTGAAGGAAGCATCTGTAAGTATCCCTTTCTCCAAGTCCCTTGTAAGAAAGTATAAAATCCCCTTTTAACTCTTTTTTTTAAAATTTTTTTAAATTTTTATTTTATTATTTTTTGTGTGTGTACTGTCAAATCAGATCTGACTGGTACAGGAGGAGATTGTCCCTCCTTCCCTGGCAGAGCATCTGGTGGATTTGAACCGTGCGCCTCTGGGATTGTAGTTGCAGCTCCTTGCCACTCGACCACCAGAGCTCCCCTCCCTTTTAACTCTTAGTTGGGGATGGCCTTCTGCTGGAGAGCCAGCCCGGCAGTTTCTCCTCAATAAACTATCTCTCTTGGCCTGAACTGGGTTCTGTCCTTCCTCGGCAACCTTACAAAGAGAAGATTCGTTGGAGCTCCTCATGGCTACTGAACACCTGGGTGGGAGCAGGGAGGTGGTTCTGGCTCTCAGAATTCACGTAAGATGGGGTAAAACTTAGTACAAAGCCGAGCATGCCACTCACACAAAACTCTTCCATTTGAGTAACTGAACTTCACAGCCAGATAAGAGAACAGGTTGCTCACCACTCTGGAAGCCCGGAAGTAGGGCCAGCATGACTTGCCTCCACAGGCCTCGTTCGCCAGCACATCGGCAAAGCTCAGAAGAGCCACGACGCAGTCAAAGATGTTCCAGCCTCGGCGGAAATAGTGGTAGGGATCGAGCGCAATGATTTTTAAGCACATTTCTGCTATAAAAATGCCACTGAAAACCTGTGGGGAGACAAAGAAGAGTGAGAGAAGGACGGACGCTCCTCGCCTTTGGAGACCTGACGGTCTGAGGGACGTGCAAAAGTTACAAAGAAATAGAACATATTTCACGTGTATATTCACCATACATACTCACACATGTAAAAACCTGTTTGCATTCACAGTCATTCGAGATACTTGTATATGTGTATACTTTGGACTTGTTGCTAAGAGAGACTATTCCTAGGAAAAGAATATCATGCTTCGACAGGTGGAGGGTCAATAAAAGAGAGGAAGACCCCAAGTGAGAAACAGTGACACATGATTGCGGCAACAGACTCGAGTGTATCAGAGGTGGCGAAGACGGTACAGGATAGAATAGGATTCAGATCTGCTGTTCACGGGGTCGCTATGAGTTATACTTGACCTGACAGCACCTAACAATAATGTTTACAATACTCAATCCTCAAAAGATTAATTGAATTTTGAAAATTTGCTATCACAGACCTCTCCAGAGTGCTGAAGAGCAACAATGTCATTCTACATATAAAGGCGTGCCTGATCCAGGCCATGGTCTTCTCAATTATGTGTTGTGCATCAGAAAGCTGGACAATGACTAAGGATGACAGAAGAAGAATCGATGCCTTCGAGTTGTGGTGCTGAAGAGTCTTGAACACAGCATGGACTGCCAAGAAAACAAATAGGCCTGTCTTGGAGAAGGTGAAACCAAGTCTCTCCTTGGAGGCTAGGATTTTGAAGCTCCGCCTCACTTACTTTGGGCACATGGCCAGGAGGGATCAGTCCTTGGAGAAGGACATCATGCTTGGAAGGGTGGACGGACAGCGTAGGAGAAGAAGACCCCGGACTGGCTCGGGACAGGAAAGGGTTTAGAACTTCTGTACATAGGGTCACTATACACTGCAGGCAACTCAACGGCACATAACAACAATAACACACTATGACAGGTTTGGAAGCAAGTGTGACATCCACTTCCTAAACAACATGCCTCCAGAAACTCTATGAACTTTGATAGATGTCGATAGTTGTAGAGGGGCTTCAGGCCTTTGGTTCATAGGGTCGCTATGAGTTGTGGTCTACTTGAAAGCAATCAACAACAACAGCAACAGGTATTCACAATAATTCAAGATAATGATTTTGAAATTCCACGCGTTAGAAATGTTGATTTCTACGGCACAGAACCCTCTATACTTGACTCCTCTCCTTGTCTCTCATTTCCACGATGCCCATGCCAGTGTTACAAAGCTCTCAAATATCAAGATGGAAGATGAATAACATTTCCTTTGTTGCTGAAAATAAGGCCCAACTAAACTTCTTGGAAGGTGGCAGGGTTGAGAAAGTGCCAGGCAATTCTTGCTCTGAATTCTCTTTGAAAAACTAATGAAAAGCCTAAAATGACAGTGGGGAGAATGCATGACGTCCCTGGAAACTTAAGAGCACTATTTTGTACAAACCTGAACCCAGGAGTTTACACAATGACTACACACTCCAGAAGAGGAGTTGTTCTTTCCACCTCAGCAGTGTGCTCAGACAATAGACAGTAACTGAACAAATAAGGGACTCAGAGCAGAAAATTCTAAAATCCTGCCAGGAACAGAAAAAGCCTTTGAGCAATGCAATATATGGAATAAATCCTACACTGATTTTGTGCGAAAGGAGGATTAAGTGAGTTGTAAAAGAAATCTTAGCATTCCCTCAGAATGCAGGGTTCATTATTCCAGTAAAATACCCAACAAAACAGTTAAGAAAGCTTAAGAAGAGAGGCGAGAGTTAGCAAGCGCGTTAAATTGGGTTTTCCATGGGCAAAATGACAAAGTCATTATTTCACCTTTGTCATTAACAGTTAGGCAAATACAAGGCTAAGAAGTTGGCAAAACATTGGAAAGGCAGTAAACCAAGTTAAAAAATAAGTGATTTCTGTGGTCTTTCAACCACACATTTGCAGAAAATAAAACAAAGGATTTCATGAAAGCAAATGTTGTTTCCTGTGCCACACACACATAGCAGCATAACAGGCACATTGTTTTATGATATATGTTAAGTAGAGTCTAACCCCAGTATCACTGGAGAACTGGGGAGTCATTACTGTGGGCCTTTGCATATGACTCATGAATTCTTAAGTTTCTCAAATTAAAAACCAAACAAACAAGCCTTTTAAGATGCTTGCTTGATTCCACTTATGATTAAAAAGACTCCTTAACCTAGTTGATGGAAGCAGGAGCGGCATCCACTTCCTAAACAACATGCCTCTGGAAACTCTATGAACGTAGTGAAAACGACGATAGTTCTAGAACAGGGTTCAGATCTTTTGCCCACAGTGTCACTATGAGTCGTGCTCGACTCGACAACACTTAACAACAACAACCTACTTGAAGGGAGCTTTGGTGACTTAAAGATAAGGAGTTGTGCTGCCAATCCAAAGGTACCCAATTATACCAGCTTCTCTACGAAAGAAAGATGGGCAATCTATGCCCTTGTGATTTACTGACTCTAAAAACCTGCCAAAGGATTAGCCATGAGTCAGTTTCGAATTGGTGGTATGTTAAAAAAACAAAACAAAACAGCCCACAAACTAATACAACCTATGAGGGGGCCAACCCAATATCTACATGACTCATCATTGTGGAAAATTACTAAACAATGAAAATTAACCAAGTAACAGTGAAATCTTAACAGGTCACCTTCTCCCTCTGCTCTACTGAAGGGATCCAAAGACCTAGGTTAGGTTAGGCCGTTCACAATGTTTCCTTTTTCAAAGACTTGAGATCTTGAAATAGTGTACATATTTTTCAGTCTCTAAAGTTACCTGATTGCCTATAAGCAACACATTCTTGAAGTCTTTGTTCATGTTGTGATGCTCCATGGCCAAGAAGATGGTGTTGACTATGATGCAGATTGTGATGGCCAGCTCGGTAAAAGGATCAGTCATCACAGCTCTCAGCGCTGTCTTGATGCGTATCCACAGAGGACAGCAGTCCCAGATGAGGTATTTGGAGGCGAGGCTTTCCCCACACGGAAGGCAAGGTTCCTGTGCTTTTTCATGTTCTGGAGAAGGAGGATGAAAAGTATTTGAGAATTACATCTGAGTCCGTCGGCCTGCTGTTTCCTCTAATACATTCCTTTCTCCCACTCTATCCTGTGTTGACCCAACACGATTGGTTAAGGAGAGAACGAACTGACTTGTACACCAGAATGATTTTTTTTCACCCATCGTTTTTCAGGAGACGAATTCCCCTGTAACATTACCATGTGCTATAGTCAAAAATCATGGCCTTCTGTTTGCATGAAGCTGGTTTGCACTGGTAAGGACCCAAACAGGGAAGTCAATGTTGACATGCTATGAACCCAGAAGAGTGATGGCTATGACCTCAAGTAATGATCAATCAAGAAAGACAATGGTAAAAGGCGAAAGATTTATTCGATCTGAAGAGAAACAAGAGTATGCTCTGGTGGCCTAGTGGTAGGAAACTGCACTGCAATCCCAGAGGTGTGCAGTTCAAATCCACCAGATGCTCTGCTGAAGAAGGAGGAACAATTGCCTCCTGTACCAGTCAGATCCAATTTTATGGTACACACTTAAAAAGAATAAATAAATAAATACATACATACATAAATAAATAAATAATTAGCTTAAAAAAAAAAAAAAAAGAAAGACAATGGTGTTGGCTTCCTACTGAGCTCAGAGGAGAAAAAGATACTTGGGAGGAAGATATATTTGTACTGAAATAAAATGAGGCATTCTCTCAGCTGGTTGAATTCAAGCTGTGAAGCACCTTTTCAGGTATGCATGCAGCCCGTTATGTGATTCAGCTAGCTTTTTAAAATGTTAAGGACCACTGAGTCTGTTTTTACAAGAAGTAGAGTCTTACTCCTCAAAAACCAAACACTTAGTTGGGCCCCTATTACCTGGTGTTATTTGGGTCAATCAGACAGTTCCAATCTGCCTAAGTTTCCTATTTATCTTTAGCAGATTCTGAATTATAATTTTGATGACAAAAGCCACTTTGCAGGAACTTCTGAATTAGTCTCTTCTTGAAATAGTTGTCTTTCTCACCGAAATGTCCTGTGAAATCTTGGTTAGATCATGAGAGTTTATGTTCATGGTCCCAATCATATAATATCTTCTAGTCAATTCGTCCCACTACTCAAGTGATGAGAGCCCATAGGGAAAAGCCATTTCTTTCAAGCCTCTTTGTTTAAAAGGTCTAAGGAGGCACAAGAAGTCACTGTGCAGAAGGAACAATGGAATTGATCCAAGCACAGTCCCATGCAGAGAGATGATAGGATATTGGGGAGAGGATGGGAGAATGTGGACGTTCTGCTTTCCCTCGCTCTTGGGGGTGAACTTACCCTGCATTGTGATGGTGAGGATGCTTACAGCACTCAGGGCCCTCTGCCTCTGGAAGGGGTCTCCTTGCTCATCCGAGTGGTCCAATGACAGATTCTGGGACAGTCGTTTCGTTTGCTCGAGGAGGTGTGGCTGTAAGAGAAAGCCTGGTGCACTTTCCAGGAGGAAGAGCTGACCCTCCCCAAAGCTGAAGCAATCCACTTCATTTTAATAGCATACACAACAAGAACACAATACCTTATACATACCTGTCACCTTACGTCTTCTCCACAGAAACCCAATCTTCTGTTTTCTAATTTTATATTCAGCAGATTAGAGAAATCTGGTTTGACTATTCACATTTCTCATATAGTCACATTTCTAGAATTCCAAGTGGTGCAGATAGTTTATGCTGAGCCCACCTAGCGGCACCTTTTGGAAGCAGGAGTGGCATCCACTTCCTAAACAACATGCCTTTGGAAACTCTATGAACTTTGAGAAATGATGATAGTTATAGAAAGGCTTCAGGTCTTTTATTCATAGGGTTGTTGTGAGTTGTGCTCTACTCAACAGCAATCAACGACAACAACAACAACAGAGACACCTCATAAGAAAGTGCCGAACGTGGGGACAGGAGTGGGGGGAGGGGTTGTATAACAATGAGAGAATTTTTCTTTTACTTTTCAAAGAGAAGAGTGAATTCGGGGAGGGGCAGGAAGAAAAATGCAACAATGAATCAATGGAAATCCAAAGTCTCTGTAAATTCATTAAAATTAATAATAATAATAAAAGAAAGTGCCAGTGTTCTTCTTCCATAAAGACAAGTGTATGTGGAATGGTTCTACTCTGTAACGTATAGTGATTTCATGAATCAAAGCAACTCAATACCAACAGGTGGGCTTTGTTCCTTCTCGTAGAAATCTTACTCCCCGTGATTATTATCCAGGAGCCCTGGTGGCTCCATATGTTAACTATTGTGCTACTAAGGTTTACCCAAACCTTGCTCATTTGGACCCATCTGCTGCAACATTCTGCTGCCCTAAAAATGTACAGCCTTGGAAACCCAAAAACGCCCTTTTGCTCTGTTCTAATGGATTTGCTATGCGTTGGAACTGACCCAATGACACTGGCTTTTTGGCTTGGTGCATCATCCATTGTCAACAAAGAGCAAATGAAATTCTACAAAAGCTAATGAGCTATGGGTTCAGATACTTTTTTTTTAAACTTTATTTTTATTATTGTGTGTGTGTGTGTACCGTTAAACCTGGTGGCTCCTTGGAGGCAAGGATTCTGAGGCTCCGTCTAACATACTTTGGACATGTTGAGAGGAGAGGTCGGTCCTTGAAGAAGGACATCATGCTTGGGAGGGTGGAGGGACAGCGCAGGAGAGGAAGGCCCTCTATGAGGTGGATTGATTCAGTGACTGGGATAATTGGGATGGGAGTGTCAGAGACAGTGCAATTGGCACAGGACAGAGCAGAGTTTAGGGCTGTTGTACATAGGGTCGCTATGAGTCGCAAGCGACTCGACAGCACATAACAACAACCACCAAATTAGATCTGACTGGTACAGGAGGAGGTTGTCCCTCCTTCTCTAGCAAGGGTTCAGATCTTTTGTTCTCAGGGTCGTTATGAGACTGGCTCGAGGGGACAGCACCTGAAGACAGCAGTTACAATGAGCTGTGGCTCAAGTCTTGAATGCAGTAAGTGGGAATAAGTAAAGTTTGGAAACAATGCTTGTGAGGAGAGGATAGACTGAGAAAGATGGATTGAAGAAAGATGACACAGTGTCTTCATGTCTACCTAAGGAGATTTTAAAGCAGTAACTAAAAAGAACAATTAAAGGTAATACCACTGCCCATCAACAAATGAATGGCTAGAGAAGCTGTGGTATATTCACACAATGGAATACTATGCTGCACTGAAAAAACAAGGAACTCATGCAATATTATTCAAAATGGGTGACCCTGGAGGACATTATGCTGACTGAAATATCTCAGTCACAAAAGGACTTATACTGCATAGTGCCACTGTTGTAAAATGGGACTGACATTGGGGTTGGGGGGAGACTGAGAAAGATGGAATAAATATGTCTACTGCATTGAAACAGATGAGGGAGAGAATTGTTTAAAAGGTATATATGATTAGGTATTATTGTCATGACAGGAGTCCAGTATGAAGGCTGCATAGTGGAGTGGACTTGGGGGGAGGGATTGTATAACAATGAAAGAATTTTTATTTTACTTTTCAAAGAGAAGAATGAACTGGTGGAAATCCAAAGTCTCTGTAAATTTTCATTATAATTTTAATGAAATTAATAATAATAAAAAAAAGAAATACCACAAAATCTATACACTTAACCTCAAGCACTTTCTTAGGGTCTTCCCAAGATGGTACTGATTCTTATGTTACCTACAATTATAATGCTCTGGAAATTAAAGAATATTAAAACTCCAGCTTTCTAGAAAACTCAGGTGTTCATAAGTCTTTCTCAAAGTTTCTAACCACCCAGGGCCCTAGAGGGAATTACCTATGTGTGATCAACTAATCTAAAAGCAAACATTTCACAGCTCTTCCTTGTTCCCCTGAAGTTCTCCTGCGAACTCTTTACCACTGAGCCACCAGGGGCCTGGGAAGGGATTGCCCATCATTCTTCTTGCCGTGCAGCTGGTGGATTCAAACTCTACTCATTAGGGAATTCTGGTGGCCTAGTGGGAAAGGAGTCACGCTGCCAACCTAAAGGCGGGTGATTCAAATCCACCAGTCCCTCTATGGGAGGAAGATGGGCGATCTCTTCTCGTGTGATTTACAGCCTGTGAAAACTTGCTGGAGGGTCAGCTCTGCGTTCCTTCTGATGCCGTGGCAATGACTCTGAGCCAGCATTAATGGTAACACACTCTTAACACCCTTGACGCTAAGCAGAAGTATTGGTGGCTCACGTCCACTCAGACTCACCTCAGAAGAAAGGCTTGGCGATCTACTTTCAAAGAGTTGACCCTGGAAAGTAATTCTGAGCACAATTCTGCTCTCACACCCATGGGGTTACCATGAGTTAGAATCAATGTCATGGAAGCTGCTTCGTTTCTGTCTATCCAGCTGCCCACTCAGTATTCCTGCTTGGATTCCCACAAGGACCCACAAGTGGCATGTTCCTAACTGAACTTCTTCACCCCCAAAACATGTTTCTTTCCTGTCACAGTGAATTATCCGTCACCAAGTTAAGGCCCCAAACCCTTGTTCTCGGATGTTGAGTCAATGCTGACACATGGTGACTCTGTCTGTGCAAAGTAGAAGTGTTCCCGCAGATTTTCAAAGTTGTGACCTTTCAGAAGCGAGGAGCTAGGCTTGTCATCTATCAATATCAGATGTTGTGGTTGTTATGTGCCGTCAAGTCGCTACGTACAGCAGCCCTAAACTCTGCTCTGTCCTGTGCCAATTGCACCATCTCTGACACACCCATCCCAATTACCCCAGTCACTGACTCAATCTACCTCATAGAGGGTCTTCCTCTCTTGTGTTGTCCTTCCAACCTCTCAAGCATGATGTCCCTCTCCACGGACCTGTCTCTCCTCACAGCATGTCCAAAGTATGTCAGACGAAGCCTCAGAATCCTTGCCTCCAAGGAGCAGCCCGGTCTAACCCTCTCCAGGATGAATCTGTTTGTTTTCTTAACAGTCCATGGTACACTCAATACTTTTCTCCAGCACCACAGCTCAAAGGCATCAATTCTCCTTCTATCCTCCCTAGTCATTGTCCAACTTTCTGACACATAGCAAGTGATCGCAAAGACCATGGCCTATATCAGACACACCTTAGTCTCCAGAGAGACACCATTGCTCTTCAGTACTTTGGAGAGGTCCCTAACAGCAGACTTTCCCATCACAATATGTCATTTAATTTCCTGGCTGCTGGTGCCAAGAGTGTTGACTGTGGCAGTAGAATATTTAACAATGCATGCCATTCAAGGACTCAAAATCATAAACCAGTAAGACCCTCACCTTCTACATGTAATAATTTTCCAGTCATTGGATCATATTCTCTATTAATTTCTCTTCATTTCTGAATAGGTTAATAGGATTATTCGTTCCTTTTTCTTCCTCTCTAATCCTAGTCTAAATCATCCCAACGTCTCATTTAGATCACTGCAACTATGTCTTCATTACTTCCATTCTTGCCCCTCTCCAGTCCTTTCTCTTCAATGCATCTAAGATGACTTTTCAAAAATGCAGATCTGATCATATTACTACTGTCTTGCTCAAGAACACTGCGGTGCTGCAGCCTCTCTGAACTCAGGGTGGAGACGATTCTTTAGCGTGCTCTGCAAGGCCTTTTGTAACTGCCCCCTCAGTTTCTGTAATGATGCCCACTCTAGATCTTTTTTGCTTCCAGCCCTTCCTACACACTGTTCTCTCCTCAAAGCTACATTACTCCTTTTACCGAGTTAATCCATCTCTTCAGCTTTAGCATTGCTTCTCTGGGAACTCTTTTTTTCTGAAACAGATATTACTGGTTACCCTGTCCATATTTCCTTGTCTTGCCTAAGTTCTTTTTCTGGTGACCTGAGTTCTCTAGACCCTGGGTGATCCTGACATTGATGTTTCTCCGCAGATAGAAATTGTTAACCAATGAAGTGTTGTTGTTTTGTGTACTGTCGTGTTAGAGCTGACTTATAGCTAACTCTGTAGTGAGTTTGCATAGGCAAAAAAAAATTGCACAGGAGGAGATTGCCCACCTTTCTCCTACGGAGCAGCTAGTGGGTCCGAACTGCCTATCTCTGAGTTAGCAGGACAACTCCTAACTCTTACCCCATTGTAATTAAACTCTAATCCCTTTCAGAGGTAACCGGATTGATATTGTTGTTGTTGTTATTGTCTACTCTTAAGTTGGAACCAATCCACAGCTGACCCTCCAGTGGGTTTTCAGAGACAGTTAATCACACGGGAGGAGATTGTCCATCCTTCTCCTATGGAGCAGCTGGTGGTCTCGAACCACTTGCTTTTTTAATTATAGAGCAGTTTCTTCCCACTAGGCCACCACAGCTCCTCAACTGGGTTGATACTGCACTTTGATTGTTGCTCTCCAGGATCACTGGCTAATTAACTACTTGAGCTCAAACGCTGTAGTGTCATCTTCTGAGGAAACCCACATTACCACACTCTCCCTGCTCTCTTCTCCCATAGAGCTCAATGTATCTGTCATCACACTGAATAATAACTGCCTACTCTGAGTGTGATTTTTCCTTCATTGTAAATTCTGTGAAGCAGGAAACTGTCATAGATCTCCAGGTGCCCCCACACCTATCCCAGACCAAGCATTAAGAGCAGTAAATACCAGTTGCCATTGAGTTGGCTGTGATTCATGGTAACCCCATATGTGTCAGAGTAGAAATGTGCTCCCTGGGGTTTTCAGTGAGGAGGATATTTTGGAAGTCAAGCTGCCAGTCTTTACCTCTGAAGGGGTTTGGGGTGAATTCAAACTGCCAATCTCCCTATGGTAGATGAGTGCTTAGCCATTTGGACCACCCAGTGATCCTTTGGTCAACATTCTCGAATAGATGTCTGCAAGCAAATGGGTTAAATAAATAGCTAATTGAGTAGAGAGGGGAGGATAAGGAGGTTTTGCTGATAGGCAACAGAGTCTCTGCTCAGATGATGAAAAAGTTGGAAATAGATGGTAGTGATTACACAGAGGACATACCAATGCCATTGAATTGTACATGGTAAATGTTTGGTTGGATAGAACTCACCACAATTTTTTTTAAAAAAATAGATGATGACGTCTAGGAGGTAGTATTTTTTTTTTGCATTTTGGTACCTAAAATTAATAGCTAAAATGCAATTTAAGCCATCATTTAAAGAACCATTTCTCTCTTAATATTAAGCCTGAGTCAGATGATATAATAAAAGTGAAATAAAAAAAATTCTCAAAATCTTAAAAAAAAAAGATGATTGATGTTGATTAATGAAAGTAAACAGGGAAATTAATAAATGCTTAAATCCCTGATCATATTTATTTGTTTAATTATCATGTCTCTCATTTGGACAGCTCTATGGTGTGATTAGCCCCATAGAGACTTACCTTCTTCTTCACCTCTTCATCAGAATCTGAGCCTGAAGCCTTGTCTTTTCTAGATTTTTTAACAAAGAAAGACTTCCTTTGCTTGTTACCAAATAATTTTCTCTTCTTTGGTGAAAAAGATGATGTTTCAAGGGAATTAAGTGAACTTCTGTCAATTCCCATGGCAACCAGAGCCTTAGAAAAATATACAAAACCAATTAATGAACAGATCAGACCTCCTCATAAGATATTGCTAATGACCCCTACCTTAGTATGCATGCTTTACTTTCTCCAGAGAGATGGTGCCTTTGAGATTGTGCACCACCTAACTCAGATACACTAGCTTTGTCATTATTTATCAGAGGAATGGGGACATGTCCTGTTCTCCAGAGTTTGTAGCCCCCAGAAGTAGTAGGAACTCTGTGTCACTCCCATTATGTACTAGACTTTTTGTAAATGTTCATCTCTGATGATGCAGGGATGTGAATTCACTACCACAAATCCCTGTGGGAAATAGGAAGGAGAATAAAAACAAGGTCCCTTCCCGGAATATCAGACACCTGAGTTGGGAACGCATAAAGATACCAGAGAAATTATTAGTATGAACTGTAAATATGACAGCAATTTCACAACGGGGGAAATTGCAGTAGGCTGTCATGTCCAGAACCACCATTAATGCTTTGTCCAATTTTCTTAAACCATGGTGCGGAACATAAACACTTCTGTATTTGCATAAGAGATAAGCTGAGCTTGTATTGATATATATAGTTTTATCTTCTACCCAGCAACTAGATGAGAAGCCCTAGGCTTCAGGAGAAAAGCATTAAGACCAAGTGTCCCCTACTCTCGAGTCCTGTGCCTAGATATCTCTGTGAGTCTTAGCAGTATGACTTGAAATTCTCAAAAAAGCACTCATCGAAATAAAACTGAGTTATGTCAAAAAAAAAACAAGCTCTCATCAAGAACCCCTGACATCCAGCCTCACATGGCAGTCTTGAGACCAGGCTCCCCTCACCTCTGGGGTCACCTCTTAGCCAACTCCACTGTCTGGTTCTATTTGTTCCTACCTCTTTCTCTTCCCTTAACAGCTGCTGGGCTTCTTGGAACATCTTCTCCTTGGCCTCTGTCTCAGCAGCTACGTTCCTGTTCTGCTCCTCATAAGCCATCGTGACAACAGCCAGGGTTAAGTTAATCAGGTAGAAAGAGCCCAGGAAGATGACCACGATGAAGAAGAAGACTGAGAAGAGTCCATTTGTGCGCAGGGTCTGCAAGAGACATAGTGCATGTTCACATCTGAAGTCCTCCTTCCGCCTCAGGTCGAGATTACATTGACCTCCTCCACCCCAGTGCTGGCTCCTGTTGTTGGGAAACCTTGAGAAGTCGTAGAAGGATGGCTTAGCTGATGACAGCACTATCTACAGCCTTTATGGGTACGCAGGATCTCTGTAGGGAGATACCCTCTGTGTGTTATGAGGAGCCAAATTTCATACTAAATATTTGTAACAAACCGAATGTTATTTCAGGATGTGTGGGAGGCGAGGTTCAAGTGGGAATTCACGCTGAGGCACTAAGGCAATCCTTAAGGGTTTACTGGATTCTTGCATTGTATTTGCTGACCTCCCACTCCTGAGTCAAGCAGAAGGTTTTCAATAGAAAGAGCTTAGCTTCATTTACATTGAATTCTCTTGGTGATTTGCTCCCTAGCCATTTTCAATAAAGAAACAGGGAAGCGTGAATCTGGGTCTTCAGTCTTGGAACTGCTGGTCCCCTGTCTTTTACGCTGTTTTATCTCATTCCTGGTTGTCTGTCTCATTATTAATAATTATAAAAATATTTTATCCTCAGTCTCCAACAGTATGTTCATATGACCGTCTTGTTGTTGCTATTCTTGTCGTGTATCATTTGGTTGGGACCAATCCATAGTTGACCCTCTAAAGAGTTTTCAGAGGCAATTTCATCACACAGGAAGAGATTGCTCATCTTTCTCCCGTGGAGCAGACAGTGAACTTGAACTGCATGCTTTGAGCACAGTTCCTTACCACTAGGCCACCAGAGACTTACTATTACTTTCTTAAGGGTGGTTGCTGTTGTTATTAGATGCCATTGAATCAAGCATGACCGATAGCAACCCTGTGAACCAATGATCTGAGTCTAGTCTTGTCCTGTGCCATCCCCACACTTCCTGACACACAAAAGCCCATTGCAGCAGTCACCGTGTCAATCCACCTGGTTGAGGGTCTTCCTCTTCTTCACCAACCCTCCCGCTTCCCAACATCATGTCCCTCTCCAAGGAATATCACCTCCTAGCAATTTGTCCAAAGTATGTGAGGCAAAGTCTCGTCATTCTTGCCTCCAAAGAGCACTCTGGCTGCAACCTCTCAAAGACAGATCTGTTTGTTCTCTTGGCCATCCGTGGGATGTTCACCCTGAAGGGTATTTGCATTTAAAAAGAAAGACAGCAATGTTTTATGGAAAGTAAAGCTATCATGTAACTTTCCACTGAAAGGAATCTGGAGAGAGGCAGTATTTCTAAGAGGAGGAGGGGTTTTTTGCTTATTTGTTTTTGTCATTTTGCTATTTCCTCCCAAATATCACATTTATCATTTTCTTTTAACTTCTCAAGAAGAACTCCTTTAGAGAAACTTTCAAAGCAAGATTCTGGAATACGGAGCCCCGAGAACACGGATGACGTGTAAGAGGCAGGTGTCTCTGTTGTCTAGTTCTATTGTAGCAGTGCCACAAGTGGGTGGCCTTAAGCAGAGATGGATTTCCTTTAGGAATTTTCATTTTAGGATGCCGGAAGTCTGAACTCAAGATGCTGGCTTGAGGAGATGGCTTTTTCTGTGTATCAGCTCCGGGGTGAGGTCCTTATCTCTCTTCAGTTTCTGTTCTCCTCTTCCTTGCCAATCTCTTTGTGGTACCTGCCTATCTTCCCTTTCTGTGCTCGCTTGCTTCTGTGCCCCCTTTATTAACATAACAAGGAGAACTCTATTACCAGGTGGAACCACTGGTTAGGATTTATAGCACAGATTGTTTGGGAGATACAATTCAGTACAGAAAACTAGATGATAAATAAATGATGGGGTGGGAAAAGAAGAGAAAGAGAGAGAGAAGAAAAAAGAAGGAGGAGGAGGAAGAGAAGGAGGAGGAAGAGGGAAGGAAGGAAGGAAGGAAGGAAGGGAGGGAGGGAGGGAGGGAGGGAGGAAGGAAGGAAGGAAGGAAGAGATAGATAAATAAATGACCTGTTGATAAAGCTTCTCCCAGGAATCTTGAGTCATCAGCCGGAACATGGCAAGAAAGGACCAGCCAAAGTTGTCAAAATTCGTATAGTTATAGTCAGGATTGTCTGGAGTGGACACACACTCATAATTTTCCGAACAGGCACTAGATGTTGAAAAGAAGAAAGAAGAGAAAGAATTGCTTTGCCTACAGTCCAGCTTCTCTTCTGTTTGTTCTTCTAAGGGCGCAGGACTCTCAGTTAAGAAAACCCTGGATGAAAGGAATGTTGTCCTTTCCTCCCACTTGCCCATTCACTGAGCCTCCCAGCCCAAATCATAAAGTGGACTTTCACTGACCCTTTTTCAAATAGATTAACAAAATTCCTATTAGCAAGGTTATAACTGAAAAACTAAGTGTGGTCACATAGTGAACAATGAGCTAGCAGTATTCAAAATTATTCAGTGGTTTAGTAGCCCACCACCCTACTGACCAGGCCATGAGTTTACGCCATCATTTGTACACCACAAACTCAACAGCTTTGAGCACTTTTATTTCCATATCTCTAAGCAGGGGACTCTGGTGGCCTAGTGATAAGAAGCTGCACTGCAATTTCAAAGGCATTCGGTTCAAATCCACTAGCTCTGGGGGAGAGTGAGGAGCAGTTTCCTTCCATGTGATTTACTGCCTCGTTTCCAATTCAGTTGCACACAACAGCAACAAATATGGTGCCTATGTGGGTATCTGCCTTATCAATTAGGTCTTTAGCTAGTTACTTCCTCCTCCTCCTCCAACTCCCTACTGCACTATTCATATCACTATGTTTTTGTTGTGTGCTGTTGAGCCAAAAGTGACCCTCAAGGGGGTTTCCAGAGGCAGTTAATCAAACTGGAGGAGACTGCCTGTCTTTCTCCCAAGGAGCAGCTGGTTGATTGGAACCGTGTGTGCCTTTTGGATGGTGGTGCAGCTTCTTCCCACGAGGCCACCACTACGCATACCCTTCTTCACAGAAAAATACGGTGGTCTGTGTTTCTTGGCCCTTTCCTGGTTTACTCTCTCCGTTTTTTAAAGCTGAAACTTCAAGCAGTGTCTTAAGAAGATTAGGGACTTTTTGGTAGCTGTTTTCTGCTTCTACGGTTGTGATTTAAATTTTGACCAGAAGTAGTCATTTCTTCGTAAATATGAAGACACAGCACAGTCATTATCTGGTATCCTGTGTCTCTGTTGAGAGTTCTGGTACATTCTCTTGTTCTTTTGTGAGTGACCTTCCTTTTCTCTGTAGAGGATTCCCCCCCACCCCAGCTCTGAAAAGTTGTGACAATACATCTGGCATATGGTCCCTTTTGATGCATTCTATTACCTGTCTAGGGACTTACATGCTTAATTTCAGGGGAATTCTCTTGTACTGTCTCATGTAATATTTCTGAAATTTTTACTAAGTCATCTTGGAGATTTAGGGAGTTATATTTATTCTCATAGTCTCTGGTGTTTTGTTTGTTTGTTTATTTCTACATCCTGGACTATGTAATTTTTTTAAAATTCTATTACTGATACTCTTTTTTAAAAAATCACTTTTGATTCCTAATGAATCTTTCTGGTTCCCTGATGCTTTTTCAAAAACCTTTGTTTTGTATATACAGTATCATTTTTTCATTTCATTGAAGATTTTCTTTAAATCCCCTTTGGGTCTTTGAATTTGAATTCTAGTTTTGCTCTCTATTTTCCTACTCTTCTTTGTTCTAACTTCAAAAATGTCAAGGACATTGGAGTGATCAGTCACATTTAATCAGAGATATTAAGCTGACTACTCAGGGTTACGAATGGAACTCAGTGAGAGGGGGGCATTGCTTTGGGGTGGCTAAGTAGAGGGCACCCATTGTGCTATCTGTCTCACTGAGTCTCAAAGAAATATCCGGGGCCCATTATCTTCCAGAACATTTGCCCTGTGCAACTGCCTAACTCTCACCTATGCAAATATAGTCCCTTAAGTGGGTTCCTGGTCTACTTTATCCATCCATTAGCCACGCAGAAGCCATAATGACCTTTCAGAAATCCGATTTGTTCAGCTCATTTCCTTGCATCAAATTTTCCTTTGCATGTTTCCTGTTTCTTCTGTGATCAATGTGAAAATTCTTGGCAAGATGAATGAGCTATATGGCCTCTCCTGATCAGTCCTGTCTCTGTGTCCCCCCCTCCTCCCCTGCCCTCTCTCTATCATGACACTGGGCTCCTACCCCTGTCGGTTTCCCACTCTCAGTTCTTCACCTTTGCTGTTTCTTCGCTACAGAATTATTTTCTCCCTTTCCTCATCTACTCATGCTTCGTATCTGAGTCGTAATCTCATCTGCCATTAGCCTTCAAGAAAGGTTCAGTAACCAAGGCATGAATGCTAAGCTTGATCTCTGAGCAGACTTAGATCATCCTAGGAAGATGATCTTACAAACTTACAAACTATTTAGTTGTTATAAATTCAGAATGCCAGAACTGGGATTTTTTGTTGTTGTTGACTATCAAACTCTTGAGCTTTGGGTCTGCACCTAAACCAAGAAAGCTGTGACCCACACACTAGTGACTCAACTCATTCTTGTTGCGTTGGAATTAACTCATTGCTGACCCTCCATCAGGTTTTCAGGAGGCTGTGGATCGCACAGGAGAAGAACACTCATCTTTCTCTTGGAGAGCCTCTGGTTAGCAGCACGCAGCTGTTATCCAAAAGTTAGCTGTTCGAGCCCACCAACAGCTTCATGGGAGAAAGGAGTGAGTCTGCTTCTGTAAAGACTTTGACCTTGGACACTCTATGGGGCCATTTTTTTCTATGCTTTAGAGAACTGTTGTGAGTAGAAATTAGCGGGGGGGGGGGGAAACGGAGTAGGGTTTTCAAGCTCTTCCAACAGACTTCAGTTTTAAGGGAAGGTGCTGCTTTACTCATAACATTTTGGGACCTGGAGCAGATGTTGGCACATTGTAAGTTCCTGCTTACTGCTTGTTATTGAGGAATGAATGTGTTCTATTTCAAGTGTTCCCTAGCATATTACCGTAACCTGCCTCTTTATTGACCTGAACACCAACAACAGAGGTGTTTTACTTTGGAGACGGATGGAGAGTAAACACTTCTTACTTGCTATTCCACAAGCCGCACAATCTGTCTTCAGAAGAGGAATCTTTCTTTTCAAAGCACTCACCTGAGGAGGAAAAGGCATACATTCACATTTAAAAAGCTCTCCAAGGAAAGACGAAGAGCAAATATGTCATATTATGCATGACAACAGTGGTTCTGGGTTTCCTGAAATGATCCAGGTAGTTGTCCATAGGGAAACGGAGTCTTAACTAATGCTCAGGAAGGAGCAAGAGACTAGAGGCTGGATGAGAAGAAGGGAGATCCAGAGGGAAGAGGCCAGGCCATCGTATCATGACGACATGACCATCACCCCGTCCTGCTCCCATCTACGCTCCGGAGCTGAGGGGCACAGATGCACGTCACAGGAAGCTCCTAAGCCAAGACACACATAAACCATGAGCAGTCACAGGAGATTTTTGAACACACATAGACTTGACCTCAGTGTGGAGGGGGCAGGCCACTGAAAACTGGGATATCCTACGAGACAAAATACTTAATGAGGAGTGACTGGGAAGTTGCTGGTTCCTGTTGGCTAATTTCTGGTGTTCTGAAAACTTTTGCAAAATATACCAAAAAGGCAACCAAAGCTATAGATGGGAAAGGATGAGAATTGGCTCTCCCGTTAAACTTGTGACTGTGGGTTTTATCTTTTCCATAGAAGCCGCACAATGAAGTAACTAATACATGCATCTACTGACATGAGGACCCTGGATTAATGAAGTCACGCTTTGCTCCTGAGAGACTCTATTCTGTAGAACTGCACAGTGTAGGAAGTTGTTGTTGTTGCTGTAAAGTGCTGTCAAGTCATAGGTGACTCATAGCGACCCTATGAACAAAAGTCCTGGACACCTGTATAACTTTTGTCCTTTCTCCAGGTTCATAGGGTTTCCATAGGCAAGCTATTACAGAAGTGGATACCTCTCCTGCTTCTAAGGTTTGTTTTAACCAGGGAGCTCCACCAAACACTGTCCACCATGGGTAACCATTCTCGCATTTGACTCGTCAGTGTCACAGTGTTTGGCTTCACAGCAACCACAAGTTACCTCTGTACAGCAAGAGGACAGACCAGGGTTACACAACTTAGAAGAATGTTTCACCTGAAACAATTAAAGGCAGACCAGAGGGAGAGCAGTTGGCCTAGCAGACAGAAAGTTATGCTCCCAAGCCAAAGGTGGGTGACTACTAGTGTAGGAAGTAGGGCAAGTAATAGTTAACTATATGCAATGAGAGACCAGGGACTGAAAAGGAAGTCTTTACCTTTATAGTCACTAATATTCGCCGTCACGCAGCTCTTCCTGACACATTTGTGGTTCAGACTTCCCATGAAGAACTGCTGACCCACCAAGGCAAAGATGCTCAGGCAAAAGAGGGTCAAGACCATCACATCAACGAGCTTCTTTACCGAGCGGAGCAAGGCCCCAACGATGACCTTTAGACCTGAAGACCACCGCCGCCGTCAGACAAGGGAAAAGAGACAAGGAGAGAACAATGAGACAACTGTGTGAACGTGTAGACATTGAAGACCAGCCTGACCTAAAATTCTACACCACAGCTTTCTGTTCCAACTCTATGCCTGAGAAGCTGTATGTCATCAAAAAAAGATCAACAACTCTGAGTCTTGGTTTTCTCTTCCTTTTTTTATGCCTGGAATAGGGATGCTCTGAGGAGCAACTGAGAAACTTGTAATCTGCATTTATGGAGATGCTCTGGTGACAGTGGTGAAGGTAGCCCCATAGCTGAGATCTCATTCTGTATTAAAGACCTGAAGGGAACGGAGCTCTGGTGGCCTGGTGGCAAGATGTCATGCTGCAATTCCGAAGGTGTGCAGTTTGAATCCACCAGATGCTCCGCTGGAGAAGAGGGGCAATCTCCTCCTGTGCCAGTCAGATTCAATTCGACGGTACACAACCACAACAAAAACTGAAGTGACACTAGATAACAAACTCAAAACTATTGCTGTCCTAAGTGCCCATCAACAAACGAATGGCTAGAGAAGCTGT
>NW_006399841.1:523021-532308 GCF_000299155.1 Elephantulus edwardii | reverse complement strand
AAGGAAATGGAATAATATGCTGCACTGAAAAACAAGGAACTCATGAACTATTATACACAATGGGTGACTTTTTTTATGCTGAGTGAAACATCTTAGTCACAAAAAACCAAATATTGCATAGTCCCACTGTTGTAAAATGGGACTGACATTGGGGCTGAGGGGAGACTGAGAAAGAGGGAATATATAATGTATACTGCATTGAAACAGATGAGGAATAGAACTGTTTAAAAGATATATATGATTAGGTATTATTATCATGACAGGAGTCCAGAACGAAGGCTGCATAGTGGAGTGGCCTTGGGGGAAGGGATTGTATAACAATGAAAAAATTTTTCTTTTGCTTTTCAAAGAGAAGAGTGAATTGGGGGAGAGGGGTGGGCAGGAAGAAAAGTACAACAATGAATAAATGGAAATCCAAAGTCTCTATAAACTTTCATTAAAAAGAATTTAAAAAATTCTGTTTACCAGTTTAGTCAGTTTACCAGTAAAATAGGGGTTTACTTTACTGGTTTTTTTCGATTCGTTCAAGAAATTTACTTAGTGTCTAATATAGTATAGACATCTAGAACAGGAGTGGTATCCATTTCCTAAACAACATGCCTCTGGAAACTATGAACTTTGATAAATGTCGATAGTTGTAGAGGTGCTTCAGGTCTTTTGTTCATAGGGTCGCTATGAGTCGTGTTCAACTCAAAGGCAATCAACAACAACAATAACAACTCTTGTGTATATAAGGAAAATATTTAACAATTAGATCTCCAGGGCAGGGAGGAGCCCTAATTTATAGGGTTTATAGGTTTTCCTATAAAGAAGAAGTGATGCCTTTGAGTTGTGGTACTGGAGAAGAATATTGAACCTACCATGGATTGTCAAGAAAACGAACAGGTGTGTCCCGGATGAAACCAAGCTGCATCCCCACATGTTGCTAAGAGGGACCAGTCTTTGGAGAAGATGTTTGAAAGGCAGGAGAAAAAGATGCTGGGTGAGATGGATTGGCACAGTTACTGGGGTAATAAAGGTAGGTGTGTGAGAGACAGTGAGATTGACTCAGGGTAGAGCAGAATTCAGAGCTATTGTGCATTGGGTCACTCACTATGAGTCATAGTTCTAGGGCACATAACAACACAGGTTTTCCTTTTTGCTGAATTCTGTGAAATTAATACGCTCCACTCTCTACCTCAGCTTCTATGGCTAATTTCAAGCTATCAAGATGATACCACTGGATTTGGATTTGGGGGAAAATATGCATAATTGGCTGGGGAGCCAGAACAAGTCCGATCCCACACACCATTGAGTCACTGTCTACCGTCTCGAGAAAATTAGAGGCATAAACTCTCAGCTCTCAATTGTGATATGTGGGACGGCATTAAATAACAAAATTTCAACTCATAAATGGCAGACCTGCAGGCAGAAAAGATGAGAATACGTGGCAGCGTCCAGAGGAACGTAGTGGCTGTGAACTCTCAAGTCCATTCTAACTCAGGGGCCCAACAAGATAGAGTAGAATTTCCCCATAGGGTTTCCTAGGCTAAAATCTTCACAAGATCAAATTGGTAGGTCTTCCTCTGGAAGCAGCTAATGGGTTCAAATTGCTGACCTTCTGGTTAACCAGCAAGAGCAACTGAAAAAACAAAACTTCCCACAAAGTTTGATGCCAGTAGAGGGGAGGCCTTGTTTGAGGTTGAGCTAAAATGTTCTTTAAATCTGCAATTTCAGCCAAAGCAGAGGTTACCACAATTTCATCCAGGCAACATTTTACTCTATAATAAGATAGAGTAAAGCAAAAAGATTGGAATGGAATGTAGTTGTGATCACTGAATAATCTTCATATAGTTTCATAAAAGACTGTACCTCACATCCTTATTTCTAAAAAACATTCGTAATTAGTGGTATATTTCTCTGGCCAAAATGGAGACTACATCCATATTCTTAGAGAGGAAGACGAAAATAGTGAAGCTAAGTGACTAGCTAAATATTTCTCTTGTCTGTATGAAGTATGAATGACTCAGATCATGTAGAAAGCTCCTGCCTTCACTGGGGTAGCTGAGGCCCTATTTACAAAAGAGAAAGAGAAGGAGGAAGAGAAATAAAGTCTACATAAATCCCCCTCTAACAACTTCATTATCATCATTTACTATCTGATGGCCGAGTGGTAAAAATCTACACTGCAATCCTGAAGGCACACAGTTCGAATCTACCAGCTGTTTTACTGAAGAAAGATGGGCAATCTCCTCTGTGATTACTGCCCCTGAAAACCGGCTAACGGGTCAGCTATGGGTCAGTTCTGACTTGATGATACACACAATAGTAAAAATAACAAATAGTAAAAACTAATCCACTGTCTGTTTGAGAAGATCCAGGTCACTGGAAGTTTTTATATTAGGGGTCCATGGGATAGACCAGCCCTTGGAGGATGGCATCATACTTAGAAGGATGGAAGGACAGCACAGGAGAGGAAGACCCCGGATGAGATGGATTGACATGGTGATCAGGGTAACGGGGTAGGGGTGTCAGAGTCCGTGAGACTGGCTCAGGACAGGGCAGGGCTCAGAGCTGGTGTGCATAGGTCGCTGTGAGTCACATGCAACTTGACAGCACGTAACAACAATGGCGTTTAAGCTGTACAATAAGTAGAACCAAATAATTCTTATGATTTTTCATGATTTGCCTTTGACAGAAAAGGTGAATTAGAGGAAAAGAGGTGATGAGTGAATTCTGGAAAAATGAAGATGTTTGGGTTTGCTTTTAAATAAAGAAAAGAGAAGAGAAGTCAAAAGGCTAGAAGAAAGTTGTGCTATAATAATCTCATCTGACAAACTGTAATTCATATTCATAAAACACCTTCCTCATCCAGCTTCCTGGAAGCCACATGAGTGGTCCCTGCTCTTCTCTTTTTCTGGGTTTCTCCTCTTCTCCTCTCCACTTTAAATGTTGGTGGTGGTTGTTACTGTGTACTGTCAAGTCAGAACTGACCCACCGCTCACAGTCCAGCAGCTCTTCAGAGGCAGTTAATCACGCAGGAGGAGATTACCCATTCTTCTCCCATGGAGCAGAGTGGATTCAAAATGTATACCTTTGGGATTGCAGTGCAGCTTCTTACCGCTAGGCCACCCAGAGCTCCTTGAACTCAGTGTCATCTACACTCACTCTTTGGTGCTCTCATCACATTCCATGGATTTAAATACCCTCTGGGGGTGCATGATTTCTAAACTGATGTCTCCATCCCAGTCTGCTCTCTGGAAATAGACTCAGATACCGAATAGGCCTACTCAGTGACTTCACTTGGATATTTAACAATCACTTCAAATTCGCTATGTCCCAAATTAGCGCCACATCTCCGTGGACCTGCTCCTTTCCTAGTCTCCTTCTCTCGGGTGATCGTGACTCCATCCTCACAGTCAGTCAGGCCAATACCCCTGAAGTCCTCTTACACCCTTCTCTTTGTCTCACATCACAAATGTAGCAAGTCTCTTGGGAAATCCTCTGATCCTGATCTTCAGGTTTATATGGAATCTGACCCCATTCCACCAACAATCCTACCACCACCTGATCTAGCAGTACCACTCTCTCTTGCTTGGATTGAGGAATATCAGCTGAATATCTGATATACACCTAAATATCAGCTTGGGCTTGCCAAGTAGTTGACATTCAAACAGGTTTAGGTGTGCGTGAGGTTGCTTTCTTGAGGAAAATGCCTGTGACAAATAAGTGGAATAGGGTGGACGTGTGACGGCAGGGACTCCAGACTGCAGAACAGATCTGGTATCTGAGAAAGGGGAGAGGGGGAAGGATAGGCCTATTCCTCTGGGACAGGAAGAGTCGCAGATTATTGGGCTAGGGTAAGGTCACATGAGGCACAGGAGACTCGATGGTACAGAACAACAACACAAGAGTACCTATGAGGCATCTGTGTCTGTTTCCAGAGAGCAGACTGGGATGGAGACATCAGTTTAGAAATCACGAATCTACAGAAGGTATTTTAGCCCACGGAATGTGATGAGGTCACCAAGGGAGTGAGTATAGATGACACTGAGTTCAAGGAGCTCTGGGTGGCCTAGCGGTAAGAAGCTGCACTGCAATCCCCAGTCAGATTGACAGAAATCATGGAAGCCGGTTATTGGAAGAGGCTGGTACCCTGCAGGAGTAGGTCTGGCAAGCAGAGGTATGACAGATCCAGCTGTCCCTGTCAATCAAGCCAACACTCCACAGCAGGAGACCTGAGCAGACCTTCCTACGCATCTGCTGTGCCTCCTACTGGATCTTCTTACTTCTATCCTCACTCCCTTACATTGTATTTTCCACAGAACAGCCATATGGGACCTTCTAAAACGTGAATCAGATCATATGGTTCCTATACTCAAAGCCCTTACGTGGTTCTCATTGCTCAGAAGAATCAATTTCAAGTCCCCACTCCCCAGGCCTGAAAGCCTCCCCTTTATCTGTGATCTCACCACCACCAGCTGGTACCTCACTCCCTTGGCTTCAGTGTTCTTGTACTGACAGTTTTCTGTGTGTAAAACACTTTTCTTTATATGTCTGCTTTTGCCTTCTCAATTGCAACTATCCTAATCACTCTGCTATATTTAAAATTGCTGCTTATTTCCTCTGACCCTTGGGGCTTCCAGTAGGATGTATCACTTTCCAGACCAGAAGAACTATATAGAGCTTGCCTATTACCACTGACCACTCTGTAAGAGATGACAGTGGATGATCCTAACTAAGTAGAAAGGGATCAGGGGGGTGGGGGGAACATGGAACAAGACTCAAAACCACTAAAAAGACCAGTCTTACTGCCGGAGCCCCTGAGACCATGGCCCTTACTCATTCTTTGAATGTGGAACAAAATTTACCCCATGACTCGACTTTCAACTAAATAGTAAACAGACCAATAAGGGGACCAATCACAACTCAGTGGATGCACTCAAGCCTTAAAAGAGCCAATCACATAAGGTCAAAGGAGGAGCGTTTCTCCATGAGTGAAGTCTAGCAGGCAGGTAAAGCAGGATAGAAGGGTTAATGGGAATAAAGGAAATGAAAGTTCAGAGGACTAGGGCAAATACACTTTACATTGTGAGTACTGTAATTAACATTATAAAACAAAGTGTGTGTTGAGTATGAATGATTCCGTGAAAAACCAACTTGCTTGTTAAGTTTCACTTGACTCACACTAAAAGCATTTATTACCCAATAACATACAATATCATTTCTTTACTATAGCTATTGATTGGTGTCTATCTCCCTACACCTTATCTAGGACTCCAGGAGGACAAGGATCTTGTTCTTTTTGTTCAGTGACATACCCTAAAGGACGCTCTGGTGGCGTAATCCAAAGGGAGATGGCACCGCCAAACCGAGGAGGGCAACTTACTGGCGGTTCAAACCCACTGGCCACTCCAAAAAGGGAACAAGGGGCGATCTCTTCGCAAGTGGCTTACAGCCACAAATCCTGCTGGAGAATCAGCTCTGAGTCAGTTCTGACTTGACAGCAAGGAGTTTTGAGTTGCTAGAACTTCAGTGCAATTTTTGGACATATTAGTCATTGACCAATCAAATAAACAACCAAAATGAAGTTTGACTTTGGCTCATGTGATGCTATTTGAGAGAGAGCGAAAAAAATGAAACCCAAAAGGGCTTCCTTCCCCAGCTCAGACCCAGGATTGAACTTCACCTTGACTTACCTGAAACTACTGAAATTGCTTTCAAAGCTCTGAACACGCGAAAAGTCCGCAAGGGTGACAAGCTGATACCTTTTTTTATGAAATATGATGGAAACCTACAAGACAAAACACAGGGGGATCTTGGGCTTGCTCGGTCCTGCAGCTGCATTGGGCACTAAGACTTTCAAGCATCTACCCAGGAAGGATGATCTGAGAGCTATGTCCACCAAGGCAAAACCGATAATCTCACCTTCCCCATCTCCCCCTTGTCACAGCATCTGGAATATCCCTCCACTGCTGTGGATTGCGTAGGAGCCTGCTCTTAGCTAATCTTTATGATTAGACGTACATATGGATCCCTTGATATACTCTGTGCTGTTACAGCTACATCTGTGGACACTAGAAACCAACCCACACTTTGCTGACTGGCTACCACATTCCAAGTGCCAGTGCCCTTCTCCATGTTCTTCTAGCCCAAAGCAGCCAACCCGGAAATGAATCCTGAGACCTGATCCCAGAGTCTGTACTTTCACCTGCTGGCCTCCACTGCCTCTCAACAAGAAGTTGAAATGGAAAAACGCACCTATTAACAGCCTCACCTCAAAGAGCCTTTGTGATTATAAAAAAGAAAAACATACATGGCAGAAGGCTTAGCAATACATGGCACATCCTAAGCATGTTAGGCTTATTGTTACACTGCAATAGTATCATAAAACATGCTCTTCCCTCTTTCTGGAATTCTCTTCTCCCTTTTTCTCTTTCTCACTGTGCTTGGTCATTCAGATGGCAGGTTGGTGTCCTCTCCTCCAGGAAGAAGTTCAACCTTTACCTCATATTATACATAACTTAATCAGAAAAGATAATGGATTTGAATATAAGAGTCAAATCTAGAAAAGGTCTAGAAGAAAGCATGAGAGAATACTGTGTGATTCTGCCAAGGACAGTTTATGTCACAGTTCTGAAAGTTCCACCTGTTCTGAGAGTCAAATCCACACATATCCCCTATCTTAGCATTCACCTTGCTGTGTCATGTTGCTGTGAGGTGACTTTGCATTGATTTTGGCTCAGAGCCACCCCATGTTTCAGAGCAGAACTGTCCCCATAAGATATTTTAGGTTGTAATCTTTGTGGTTGGAAGGAGGAGTGGCATCCACTTCCATAATAGCTTGCCTCTGGAAACCCTATGAACCTGGAGAGAGGATGAAAGGCACCCAAGCATCAAGGACTCTCCTTCATAGGGTCACTATGAGTCATCTGTGACTCGACGGCACTTAACAACAACAACAACAACAATCTTTACGGAAGTCTATCAGTTCCTTCTCCTGTACAGCTCCTGGGTGGGTTTGAACTATCAACCTTTCAGTTTGTATCCACTCATTTAAGCATTAAGAGTCAGAATCAGTGAGAAAGTATCTATATCAATAATACTAGTTCTTAACTGTTTAACTTCCTCTTGTAAGCCATGTAAAAGGTGTGAAGATTGAATTAATTGTGTGTCCCCCAACAAATACATGAGATATTCTGTCCCCTATACCTGTAATAGGATCCTGTTTGAAATAGAGGTTACTTGTTTTATGTTAATGTGATTGTGTGAGTTGGGTGGGTCCTAAATCTAATCACTTCTGATTTGTAAACAGAGCAAAACAGATATAGAGACACCCATAGTAGAGACCCCTGTCAAAAACACCAAGGACTGTCAGCAGCCACTGATAATAGAGGAATGGATAAATATGTAGATAAATAAATAGATAATAGAGGAATCTGTACTAGAGTCATGAATCTAGACTTCCAGCCTCCAGAAGCATGAGAAAATAAATTTCTGTTCCTTAATGCCAGCCATTTGAGGTATTTTTGTTACAGGAGCAGTAGGAAACTAGGAGGGTGAGAGCCGTGTCTGTTTTTTGTTTCCCCGTCATCACAGTCTCTGTCTCTTGTGCAGAACCCGGCCCACAGTAGACCAGCATTTGGAGAGGGAAAGGTTGAGGAAATGAGAGCATGAGTGTTGGCATAGAAATGGATTTATGGTAGAAGATCTGTGGCCACCTGGCTGTATGACAGCATTCAGGACTTACCAATACTGACAAAGCCCCATAGGCCTCTGTAGGCCACGGTCTAGCACTGCCCGGGGTTCACAGAGAGCCCTGATGGAGACACTTGTGTGTCCTTCCCACCCTGAGTGTGTCCAACAAGACTCTTTAACATTCTTACGCTGTTGCAATGACAATGGAGTCCAGCCAGTTCCAAGGATCTCGGAGGAAAGAAAACTCATCCAGAATAAAGCCTCTTGCCAATATTTTTATCAATGCTTCAAAAATATAGATGCCAGTGAAGATAAACCTACAAAAAAAACAAATCGTTCAGAAGAAGAAAAAGTACGATAAGTGATGAGAAAAGCAAAAAAGCCCATCTGTCATATTTGGCTTTGATGACCGTTTCTTCCATTTAAATGTAGTATTTAACACTCTGGTTGTCAGCAAATGAGAGTTCAGAGAGGCAAGGTCCTCAGGCCAGTGTTGGTATTCAGAATTTCTGAGACAAAGGCCTGTGGATAGAGTGACACAGCACCTTCTCAATGCCTAGCCCGTGACTATATTCTTGAGCCTAGTTTGAGCGCACAAGGGGACGCTGGGATGAGAAGAATCAAATATCACCCCAATTCTACAGTTCCTCTGAGATAGAGAAGGAGAGAATAGGAAGGGAACAATATTGGTTAATTTTATAAACTAGACTAAATGGGAATGATTGTATGAAACACAATGTGAAGGATGGATAGTCTGAAACACAACGTACACAGATTTTGTAAGCAAATCAATATAATTTTCTTTTTCTTTAAAAAAAAGGATGTAGCAAAGCAAAAAGCAGAGCCATTCTACTTTCTTCTGAAAGATCTGAGCACTTGTGTAACTTTCCTCATTTCTTCAAGTTCATAGGGTTTCCGGAGGTAAGCTATTTCGGGAGTGGATGCCACTCCTGCTCCCAAGCTTGTTTTAATCTGAGAGCTCCAACACTGTTCAACATGTGTAACCATTATAGCATTTGACACATCAGTGTCACAGTGTTCAACTTAACAGCAACCACAAGTTACCTCTGTACAGCAAGTCCATTTAAAAAATAGAATCAACAAAATAGAGAGTTGGTTTTAATTGAATCAATAAAATTGGCAAAGTAAAAAAAAAAAAGAAAGAAGAATAAATGCAAAATAATAAATATCTTCTTTTTCTGGCAATACAGCAGGATTAACTGAGATAAAAAGAATCACAACAGAAAATGATAAAAAAATTACACTCCAACAAGATAGAAACCCTAGAGGAAATAGCCAAAATTTCTAGAAGCACACGACTTCCTAAACTGTGGCAAATAGGTAAAATTGACTGGGAAATTAGGATAAGGTGTTATTTATTTCTTACTTTATCGGAACTGTTTAGGGTAATCTTAATTCCTCAAGTATGTTGTTGTTGTTGTTATGTGCCGTCAAGTCGCTTGCCACTCATAGCAACCCTGTGTACAAGAGCCCTAAATTCCGCTCTGTCCTGTGCCAATCGCACCATCTCTGACACTCCCATCCCAATTATCCCAGTCACTGAATCAATCCACCTCATAGAGGGCCTTCCCCTCCTGTGCTGTCCCTCC
>NW_006399841.1:518653-522486 GCF_000299155.1 Elephantulus edwardii | reverse complement strand
AGATGAGGGAGAGAACTGTTTAAAAGGGATATATGATTAGGTATTATTGTCATGACAGGAGTCCAGAATGAAGGCTGCATAGTAAAGTGGACCTGGGGGGAAGGATTGTAAAACAACGAAAGAATTTTTTCTTTTACTTTTTAAAGAGAAGAGCAAACTGGGGAGTAAAGGGGTGGGTAGGGGGAAAAGTGCAACAATGAATGAATGGAAATCCAAAGTCTCTGTAAATTTTCATTAAAATTAATAATAATAATAATGAAAACCCACTTACTCGGGAATGTTGGCGTCTGTACTGTTGTCCTTACTGGAGGCAGCAGCCATGAACACACAGTTGACAACAACCGTGCAGATGATGAACATGCTAAACAATGTGACTGGCGTGTGTTAAGGCAGATCCATCGCAGGACGGTGGACGTTATCAGTTTTCATAATGGGGCTAGCAGTGTCCCTCCATGTCCCTTCTACCACAGATGCCTCATCCTGGAACAGCTCACAAGCGTCTCTTCTCTGGAGAACTGTCCCCACTGAATGGAAGCCACACTCACCCAGAAGGCTCCCACATTCTTTCCACGTGTCTGTTTGACCAAGACTGACAGAAAGTTGCCTTCTTAGGTTCAAGGTGTGACAACTCAAGTGCACGTCATGATTCAGCGCTCTCTGGGGAGGTCGAGTGACGACATACTCCAGCTGAGACCCCAGCTTTGCAAGGGTCCTCCTTTCACCCTCCCTTCCCTCTCTTCTCCTCTGTAGAAAGCATTTCCCCTGATATGGCCCTTGAATGAGAACCTGCCTCAGGTTCTGCTCTTAAGGAACCCAAACTAGGCAGTTATTCACCGGCATTCTCAGTATTTCATTATCTCTGCCAATCCATTTTTTTTAACCTCCCCAGGTCTAAACTGCCTAGTCTCTCTCCAATCTCTTAGAAACGTCGGAAATATTTGACACTTCCTATCTTTCTTAATTCTTTAAGTCTGTACATGTGAATGTCTTCAAGAATCCGGCAAGTGATATAAATGGTAGAAACGGACTGACCTCATGCAGCAGGGAGTGATGGAGACAGGGTGAAACAGAGTGTGTGTTCCCACTGAAGGGGACAGTGGTTTTCCACTACACTAACATTTGCCATACAGGAATGGAGGCCTAGCCTTATAAGAGGTTCCTTCCCCTGCACCCAAAGAAAAAGTTAGACTTTCATCAGTTGGAAAGAATTTTGAAAAAATGTTTTGAGAACTGTGTAAGTCCAACATATTATGCAAAATGGGTGCCCATGGAGGACATTATGCTGAGTGAAATATCGCAGTCACAAAAGGACAAATATTGCATATGGCCACTGCTATAAAATGAAACTGACATCGGGGTTGAGAGAAGGCAGAGAAGAAGGGGAGGAATGATGTATACTGCATTGCAACAGATGAGAGAGAAAACTGTTTAAAAGTGATACATGATTGGGTATTGTCATGACAGGAGTCCAGAATGAAGGCTGCACAGTGGAGTGGACTTGCGGGGGAGAGATTGTATAACAACAAAAAAGTTTTTCTTTTACTTTTCAAGGAGAAGAGTGAATTGGGGAGGGTGGGCAAGGAGAAAAGTGCAGCAATGAATGACTGGAAACCCTAAGACTCTGTAAATAAAATTACTTTTTTAAAAAATGTAAATAAATAAGCATGTTGTTGTTGTTGTTATGTGCCATTGAGTCACTTGCGACTCATAGCGACCCTTCGTGCAAGAGCCCTAAATGTTCTATCCTGTGCCAACCATGCCATCTCAAATGCACTCATTCCCACCACTCCAGTCACAGAATCGATCCATCTCATCTAGGGTCTTCGTCTCCTGCGCCGTCCCTCCACTCTCCCAAACATGATGTCCCTCTCCAAGGACCAGTCCCTCCTTGCAACATGCCCAAAGTATGTCAGACGAAGCTTCAGAATCCTTGACTCCAAGGAGCATTCCGACTTCACCCTCTCCAGGACAAACCTGTTTGTTCTCCTAGCAGTCCATGGTATATTCAACACTCTTCTCCAGCACCACAGCTCAAAGGCATCAAATTTCTTTCTAACATCCCTATTCACTGTCCAACTCTCTGATGCACAGCCAATTGGCAACATCAGTATGGATGGCGAAGAGGTTGAGATAGTTAACAGTTTTAGTTTACAAAAATAAGCATATTTCCTTAAAAAAAAAAGCAATACAAACACCAAAATATGCTTCACCGGTGACTAATTTCCAATCTTCTGTTTGGGTCTCAATTTAAATGTCTTTTTCTCTAAAAAGAATGTGTGGGTCAAATAGTTAACCCGCATTTGGTGGTTCTAGTTCTCTCAGAAGGGGGGTCATGATGAGTCACAATTGAGTCGATGACAGCTATTTGGGTCTCTCCAAGAAACCGTACCTAATGCCTGCGGAGCACAGCAGGGCCTCCCTACACTCTCAATTTTGCGAGCAAAATTGCCTGCCCTTTGATTTGTCTTTCTTTGAAACCACAGGATTCAAGGGTACGGCCCATAACTTGTTCACATATGCTCGAATCCCTCGCATCTCACGTAGTATCTGCCATGAAGCAGTAGACACAAAATTAGCCTTTGTTGAAAGAATGAACTGTTTATTTCCACTAAAAAAAAAAATACGCAAACACCCAGTAAGCTCCTCTTTTGAGAGCTTTACCGTAAAGCTTTTTTCTTGGAGCAGACACGACTGCCCTGGAGCAGGAGTTGTCAGCTAAAAGAGTTGCCAGATTAAATGGGCAGTTGTAGTGCATATTTTACAGTACTGAGTGGCAACTTTAGAGGCACGGAGATGGAATAGACATGAGCAGAGTGGGGCAGAGGCAAGGCAAGGAGAAGTGCGTGAGAGGATAAGTGGTTTCCCCAGCAGACAGGAGGGAGCTCTGATGGTCTAGTGGGTAAGGAGTTGTGCTGCCAGCCCAAAGGCATGTGGTTCGAATCCACCAGCTACTCCGTGGGGAAAAGAGGCGCAATCTCCTCCCATGCAGCCAGATCATAGCAGTTGACAGAGTCAGCTACGAGGCAGTTCTAACTTGATGGCACATAACAAAGCAACATGCCAGAACGTGGAGATAGAATTGCCAACGAGAGGAAATAGATCTGTGAAAGGTCACAAAATTAGAAAAGTGCAAGCAACTCAATATTTCTGGAGTGGAAAGTTAGAGGAAAGGGTCAGGGAAGAGTGGGCAGAAAACAGATTGAGTATCTTTTTATTCATTTGTTCTACAGTTTCAATAAACACCAATTGTATAGAATTGTATAAAAGCTCAGTGCTGGATTGTGACCATCCAGTGGTGTCCACAGCAGAGTCTCCTCAACTTGTTTATACCCAAGAAAGAGAAATGAGACATACACAGGCTGATCCAAAGCAGAGTCAAAAGATAAGAAGAACTGGGAGGCTCTGGGAACACATAGGAATAAAGAATACTCAGTTCTGTGTAAACCCAGTGGAGAGCATCCCAAGCTGGGGTCACAGGGCCATCCCTCAATTCTAAAATTATACATTTAGGTGTACCAGTTTGGTGGCGGCTCTCTCATTCATATCCTTTACAGAAAGAAACAAGGGGAGGGGGAGGGAGAGAAGGAGGGAGAGAGGGAGGGGGGAAGGGAGGGAAAGGGGGAGAGGGGAAGAGAGAGAAAAAGAGAGAACAACTGATTCTTTTCAAATACAACTCAACCTATGGGCTTTCTTAATGTTGTAGGCTCTGGAGAGAGAGAGAGAGAGAGAGAACACAACTGATTCTTTTAGAATACAACTCAACCTATGGGCTTTCTTAATGCTGTAGGCTCTGCAGAGAGAGAGAGAGAACACAAATGATTCTTTTAGAATAC
>NW_006399841.1:515876-518139 GCF_000299155.1 Elephantulus edwardii | reverse complement strand
GTGTTCTCCACTTAGTAAAAGGATATGAATGCACCAAGACTCGGATGGTGAAAGTTCTGACAGGATTGAAAGGTCCAAAAACGAACAAGGAGCACTTGGCACTGAAGCGGTAGATGGTTTTCTTTTTGTTCAACACCATAAATGTCTGGGGAGAGGGGAAGAGAGAGAGGGGGAAGAATGAAGAATTACACTTCATGACAAAGCAGTATTTATGATGAGAACATTTAGAGAAAACTCGGTGGAATGTGGACTGAGATTTGGTTTGACTTAGTACCATAAATACAGCTGCTTCTTTGAGAACTCAAGGTACTTACTGAACGCTCTTTCTTGGGAGGCTAATCTCCTACACAGCTGGGATTTATTCAGGGTGGTTAGATGCCACGAAGTAGGTGGCAATGCCTTAACCGTATGCGTGTTGTAAAGGCCCAAAGGGCCTCTTCCATCCTTGTCAAGGGGAGTGCTAACCTTCTCTCCTTTCATACAACACGGGATTTATTCAGGGACCCAAGGTAGGTGTTCGGTTGTGGGATTATAACCTGGCAGGAGGCTATGGAAGCCTTAGAGATGGAAAGCAAGGACCTCCAGCAAATTAAGGAAGTAAACGTGTAGTTACCAGTGCAAAGCAAACCTGTCATGCTGTTCCACATCCTCCTTGGTTATCTGTGGAGACAAAGACTAGAAGAAACCCTGAAGCAATGAAAGTAGGGTTGAACACACACATTCAGTGGATTATTTGAAATTCTTTTTATTCCCAGTGAAATCTTTGTGATGAATCTCAGCACAGTTGAGACCAATTGAGTTCATCTTGTTACATCTCAAGTGTGAGCAATTCCACGTGGTGGCCAATCGGTTCTAACTTTGAGGATCAAGAAAGATGCCACCAAAGTTCCCAGAACATATCCCGTTCTCCTCTCAAATTTAGGAGTGAGACTGCCCAGTGGTTCCTATCTGGTGAAGGGTGTGAAATATTGCCCTCAGGCAATGCGTTTAGAAATATGAGGGGTTTGGGGTTTTTTGGTTGAAACTGAAGAAAACCTGAAGCACTTGCTGCAGAAGGTTAAGGACACTAGTTTTCAATATGGGTTGAAGCTCAACATAAAGAAGACAAAGATTCTCACCATTGGGTCAATTAGCGGCACCATCTTAGATGAAGAAGAGATTGAGGTTCTTATCAATTACAGCTTGCTCGGATCCACAATCAACAACACTCTTAACACCAGCAGTCAGGAAATCAAAAGACAAATTGCAGTGGGAAAATCTACAGTCAGGGACCTTTCCAGAGTGCTGAAGAGCAATGATGTCAGTGTAGAGACTAAGATGCACCTAATCAGGCCATGGTCTTTGCAATTACTTGTTATGCTTCAGAGAGCTGGACAATGACTAAGGATGACCAAAGAAAAATCAATGCCTTCAAGTTGTAGTGCTAAAGAAGAGTCTTGAACATACCATGGATTGCCAAGAAAACAAATAGTTCTGTCTTGGAGAGAGTGAAACCAAGTCTTTCCTTGGAGGCTGGATTTTGAAGCTCCGCCTCACTTACTTTGGGTACGTGGCCAGGAGAGACCAATCCTTGGAGAAGGACATTGTGCTCAGAAGGGTGGAGAAATAGTGCAGAAGAGGAAGCCCCCAGATGAGATGGATTGATACAGTCACTGTATCAAGGGAGGTTGGTGTGTCAGAATTAGTGAGACTGCTCCGGGACAGGGAAGGGTTCCGAGCTGCTGTACATAGGGTCACTATGGGTTGCAGATGACTCAATGGCATATAATAACAACAATATGGATTTGGGGGGGAGTCTATTATATTTTTTTTTAATTGTGACTTTAAAGTTTACAGAAAAGTTGGATTTTTATTCATTCGTGGTTGCACATTTCCTTCCCTACTCCTCCCAATTCACTTTTTAAAAAGATTATCCTTTTCTGGTTCATGACCTTCATGACTTGGCATTCATGCTTTAGTATGACATGTGCCACCCTTAGACCTTGTTAGAACATGGACACGTTACCTGTCTGACACGAAAAAAAATTAATTCCTACAACAATGAATGAATGGAAATCCAAAGCCTCTCTAAATTTTCACTGAAATTAATAACAAATTTAAATGAAAAAAAAAAGAATTAGTATTTCTGTCATCACAGGAGACTAGAGCGAGGGCTGCATGGTGGAGGGGACCTAGGGGAGGGTTTGTAAAACAATGAAAGAATCTTTTCTTTTACTTTTCCATAATTTTTGGACTCATGTACTTATAACTTGTTAGTCAAATT
>NW_006399841.1:473290-514645 GCF_000299155.1 Elephantulus edwardii | reverse complement strand
GGTAATTTTGCTTCTTATGATGGCTAGAGACTCTATATTAGCCTCTACCAGGCAGACTCTCTCATTGTGTATACACGAGAACCAGGCCTTCCTAGCTGACCTTCCAGTGAGGTCTAAGAGGCTGTAAATTTCACGAGAGAAAATGGCTCATCCTTCTCTCATTGAGCCGCTGGTTGATTCTAAGTGACAGAGAAGCATCCCTCGAGCGTTAGAAGCGCAGTTTCCCACAGACTCTGCCACCATCGCTCCCTTTCAGGTGAGTCAGAATGTCAGCTATGAGTCAAATCTGTAAAACGATGCACTGTCCCTTTCAGTGTGTCCAGTTAGGCTCCACTGAAGAGTCTTGACCTAGACAGAGTTCATTTCCTCTTCACGTGCCTTCTTGGGCTCTGGTGGTGAAGTGTCCACTAGACCATAGCTCCCTACTCACAGGTTTCTAACGTTGATCCACAGACTCTTCTAATTTAACTCTGGGTTGGTTGTTCTCTATCTGTCCCCCGGTTTATAAATTACTAAGACCTTCACAGATTGAGGGTCATTCCTGACTTCCACCTCGTTTTCCCCCCAACAGATTCGCAAGGAGTGCCACTTGGCCGGACAATCCAGCATGTTCTCTGATAAAAGAAATGGGCTTTATCACGCAGGCTGAGGGACAGCAGAGTGGACACCCCCCTTGGCTGAGGCAAGAGACCTTCAGCCACTGTCAATCATCAGCCTTCTTTGAGAGAGTTGTTGAACTGACTAGTGATCAAGGGGCTTGAGGGAAAAGCATGGAGTAGGATTTTTTCCCCTTTGTCTCTAATGACAAAATAAAATGGATCACGGAGTTCTTGGAAATCTGGAGCCTGAGTGCCCAAGACCACCTGTGAGGATTGCAGGCCTTTCTTTTGGGAAGGACTAGGGTTTTTTTGTTTTGTTTTGTCTTTGTTTTTTGGGGGTGTGTGTGTGTGTGTGTGTGTGTGTGAAAAATTTGTATTTATAATTAGCCAGCTGGACTCAGTTTAGATGATCCCAATTTTGTTGGCAACATCCAAAGCATCATAGTCAGGAGCAAGTCAAACACAGGCCTCCTCCTCTCCATCAGACCTAATCAAAGTGTTGACCTTAACCACGTCAATGCAGAGAGCTTCTTTACAGCTGGTTTGATCTGGTGCTTGTTGGCCTTGACATCCACAATGAACACAAGTGTGTTGTTGTCTTCTGTCTTCTTCATGGCTGACTCGGTGGTCAGAGGAAACTTGATGATGGCATAGTGGTCAAGCTTGTTTCTCCTGGGGGCGCTCTTCAGGGGGTATTTGGGCTGCCTTCAGAGTCTCAGCGTCTTAGGCCGCCGGAAGGTGGGTGACGTGCAGATATTTTTTTTTTTGGCTGTGGATGCCCTTCAGGACGCCTTCTTGCCCTTTAATGCCTTTGCTTTGGCTTCAGTTTTGGGAGGGGTGGGAGCTTCATTCTTCGCTTTCGGTGCCATCTTCACAGAAAGGCAGAAAGGACCCGTTTTAAGCCACAGAAAAACTACCTCAGATTAATAGGTGACATGATCTAGCTTTGCTTCTGGGGCCTTTGATTTTGATATTTTATTAATGCCTCTTCTGACTGCTTTAAATATTTTAACTAATGGTTTATTTAACTCTACTTGCCAGGGCTTTAATGATTGAAATAATAGGTGCCATCTCAAACTGCCTGTTTGCTGATGCATCTCCATTCCTTCTCCATGTAGCCATCTATAAAAATGGCAGCTTTTAGAGAGTGTGGCCTGTGACTAGGGTCAGATCCCTTGTCCAGAGTTGTGAGTAGCCATAACCTTGGCTGAACTGAGCTCCAACAATTGCCTGGGATAAGCCATTTTCTCTGACCCACCTTCATTTTCCTCATCTATAAGGTGGAATGTTGTTGTTGTTGTTGTTGCTGCTGTTATGTGCCATTGAGTCACCTGAGACTCATAGCGAGCCTATGTACAACAGCCCTAAACCCTACTCTGTCCTGTGCCAATCTCACTGTCTCTGACACACCTACCCTCATTACCCCAGTCACTGAATCAATCCACCTCTCCTGCACTGTCCCTCCACCCTCCCAAGCACGACGTCCCTCTCCTAGGACTGGTCCCTCCTTGCAACATGTCCAAAGTGTGTCAGACGGAGCTTCAAAATCCTTGCCTCCAAGGAGAAGTTTGATTTAACCCTCTCAAAGAGAAACCTGTTTGTTTTCTTAGCAGTCCAAAGTATATTCAATGATCTTCTCCAGCACCACAGCTCAAAGGCATCAATTCTCATTCTATCCTCCCTGGTCATTGCCCAGCTCTCTGATGCATAGCAAGTGATTGCAAAGACCATGAGCTGTATCAGGCACACCTTATTCTCCAGAGTGACACCCTTGCTCTCAGTACTCTGGAGAGGGTGGAAGACTAATCATGAGCGCACTTGCGCGCACGCTCACACACACACACACACACACACACACACACACACACCCTGTATTACTCTTGAGAGCACCAGCTTCCTGAGATCAAAGACATAAAAGTTCAAAACCCTTATCATATTTTCTGACTTAATGTGACACTCAGAATTAGAAGGAGTGGTCTTAGAACGTCCACACAGGCTGGGATTGAGCCAGTCCTCGTAGGACTGTCCACAGGACATCAAGTTGATGCCTGACTGAGGTGTTCAAACCAGCTTTGAGGCAGCAAGAGGCTTCCAGCAGTTAAGCCATCCGTAACAATTGTGTCTCCAAGAAGACCCTGGAGTCTTCTTATGCCCTGGAGGCATAAGGAGAAGAAAAACTCAGGGATGCTTAGTTTAACATCTCTTTTCTCTTTGCTTACCCTTCCAACTCATACCTCACTTTCCTCTTTAACGGATTCCTTTCCCATCTGGACTGGAAGTCCTATGTCTGTCTCAATTTGCAGTCGTGCAAACCACACGGCATTTCTCTGAGAGGTCAGGTTTTCATGCATGCCAAACAAGAATGTTCTTCAGCATCACATGCTTTCTAGGGCTTCTAATACCCCACCCCCACTCCACAACCACCTTCCTCCCAGACCTCAGTCTAGAGAGATGGGTTTTCCATTCCCTACCAGGATCACACAGTGAGATGATAATCACCAGGTCATCTGAGGTGAGATGGTCTGCTGAAGACTGTCTGTCTGCACGACTCTAGGCTTTTAAGCCACTACCAGAAGACGATCATATCCAAAAACATTTGGAACAATATGTCAACAGAGAACTGCCAGGTGTGCAGGCTGGATTTAGAAGAGGTCATGGTACTAGGGATATTATAACTAATGTAAAATGGATCTTGGCAGAAAGCAAAGAATACCAGAAGAATATCTATCTGTGCTTCATTGACTATGCAAAGGCTTTTGACTGTGTGGATCACAATAAGCTGTGGCTGACTCTGAAAAGAATGGGAATCCCAGAACATTTGATCGTGCTAATGCGAAACCTACACTTGGACCAATAGGCAGTCATCAGAACAGAGCAGGGAGACACCGGATGGTTCAAAATCAAGAAAGGGGTCATTCAGGAATGTATTTTGTCTCCATACCTTTTCAATCTGTATGCAGAACAGATCATCCGAGACGCTGGGCTGTAGGAGGAGGAATGTGGCACTAGGATTGGTGGAAGAATCATCAACAACCTGCGTTATGCAGATGACACAACCCTGCTTGCTGAAACTGAGGAGGACCTGAAGTGCTTGCTACAGAAGGTCAAGGACTTCAGTCTTCAATATGGATTGAAGCTCAATATCAAGAAAACAAAGATTCTCGCCACTGGGCCAATTGGCAGCATCAGTATGGATGGTGAAGAGATTGAAATACTTAACAGTTTTAGTTTGCTTGGCTCCACAGTCAACACTCTTGGTAACAGCATCCAGGAAATCAAGAGACAAATTGCATTGGCAAACTCAGCTGTGAGGGACCTCTCAAGAGGACTGAAGAGCAATGATGTCAGGCTGGAGACTAAGGTGCGCCTGATCCAGGCTACAGTCTTTGCAATTACATGCTATGCATCAGAGAGTTGGACAGTGAATAGGGATAATAGAAAGAGAATTGACGCCTTTGAGCTGTGGTGCTGGAGAAAAGTGTATACCATGGACTGCTAGGAGAACAAACAGGTTTGTCCTGGAGAGGGTGAAGCCAGAATGTTCCCTGAAGTCAAGGATTCTGAAGCTTCGTCTGACATACTTTGGGCCTTTTGCAAGGAGGGACTGGTCCTTGGAGAGGGACATCATGTTTGGGAGAGTGGAGGGACGGCGCAGGAGAGGAAGACCCTCGATGAGATGGATCGATTCTGTGAGTGGAGTGGTGGGAATGAGTGTGTTTGAGACAGCGAGGTTGGCACAGGATAGAATGGTGTTTAGGGCTCTTGTACATAGGATCGCTATGAGTCGCAAAAGACTCGATGGCACATAACAACAAACGAGAAGACGAGACTAGCACTTGTATTTTCTCACTCAGGGGCCCCTTTAAAGAACTTTTAGTAATATTTTCCCCCCAACAAGAACTACATTCAGTTGGGTAAGAAAAAGCAGACCCCCATGAAATTGATCTATAATCTGCATGTGCCCAGGTGGCTACTACTACAGTTGTTGCTATGAGCCATCAAGTCAACTGCAAATCTTCACAACAGAGCTGAACCTGCTCCTATCCTGTGCCATCCTTACCATCTCTGATACACTTGAACTTGAACCTGTGTTACGGTCATCACATCAGTCAATCTTGTTGAAGATCTTATTCTATGCTGACTTTCCACCTTTCCAAACAAGATGTCCTTCTCTAAGGATTGATCCCTTCTAACAATCTACCTGAAATGTGTGAGATAAAACCTTACCATCTTTGCTTCCAAGGAGCACCCTGGCCACACTTTCTCAAAGATACCTTTGTTTGTTCTTTTGGCAGTCCATGATATTCACACTCTTCTTCAACACCACAACTCAAAGGCATCGATTCTTCTGCCATCCTTAGTCATCATCTAATCTTCAGACGCATAATAAGTGATCAAAAATACTAGGACTAGTACAGTTGTTGTTGTTGTTAGATGCTATCGAGTCAAGTACAACTCATAGCTACCCTTTGAACAACACATCTGAATCCTGTCCTATCCTGTGCCATCCTTATACTTCCTGACACATTAAAGCCCATTTCTGCAGTTATCATGTCAGTCTACACGGTTGAGGGTCTTCCTCTCCTTCGCCAATCCTCTGTCTTTCTGAACATCAAGTCCCTCTCTGAGGAATAGCCCCTTCTAGCAACATGTCCAAAGTATTTGAAGCAAAATTTTATCTTCTTTGCCTCCAAAGTGCAACAGTGCACTCTGGTGCACTTTCTCCAAGACATCTCTGTTTGTTTTTTCGGCAGTCCATGGGATGTTCAGCACTCTTCTCCAACATTACAGCTCAAATGCATCAATTCTTCTCCTGTCATCCTTATTCACTGTTCAGCTCTCAGAGGCAAAGCAAGTGACTGAAGACCATGGCCTGAATCAGACACATCTTAGTTTGAAGATGAATCAGACTGCCTCTTGTTGAAGCACTTAGATTCTGAGAGGTAGGTCATTTTCATTTGAATAACAGTCAGTTGAGTGCTGTTGGGTCTTTTTTATTTAATAAACAGTCAGTTGTGGGTTGTTTGATCTTTTTATTTAATTAAGTCAATGGTGGGCATCAAGTCTTTTATTTGAGCCAATTAGGCCTTGGTGGGTGGGCCTTTGTGATTAGAAGTTGGTTGGAGCCTGCCTGAGAGCTTCTTATTTGAAAGAGTTGGATTCTGGAAAGTGAAAACTAATTTCTATTGTTGTTTACCATCGAGTTGGAACCAACCTCCAGCAGAACCTCCAGCGGGTTTTCAGACACAATTAATCCTATGGGAGGAGATTGTCCATCCTTTTCCTGCAGAGCAGCTGGTGGTGGCCTCAAACTGTGGGCCTTTGGGATTACAGCTTAACTTCTTGCCATGAGGCCAAACTAATTGTCTGTTTGTTGTGTTTAGGGAAAACATTGTTCTAATTGGTACAGCACTTGTCTGTCAGTTTGCTGTAGTGAGATAATAGGTCCGTTGCTGTGATGATACTGAAAGCTGTACCACTGGTGTGTCAAATGCTACAAGGGTGGCCATTGCAATAGATTTCCTTTATTGAGCTCTTGCTATATTTTAAGTATTTGTCCAGAACTTTAACCTTTATTGTCTGATTTGACCCAATGGTTTCAAGTCAGTTCTGACTCATTGTGCCCTTCTATCTAGTTTCTAAGACTATGAAGAGATTATTCATCTTTCTCCCAAGAAGTGGCCAATGGGTTTTAACTGCTGACCTTTCTGCTATAAGCACAATCTGCAACACAACCTGCCAATAGAACTCCTTATTATCTCATTTAGTACCTAGATCACCTATTGTCCAAGATTTTTTTTAAGAGAAGCTCATGATGCTGAAATAGGCATTCCTGAAGAGAGGGACAACATTAATCCTGTTATGTGGGTACACAGTATATCTTTGTTCTCAAGAAAATAGATATTATTCCCACTTGACAATGAAAATGAGTATAAATTAAGTGACCCACCCAAAGTGACAAAGCCAACCACTTACAAGGGCCTACACCCCAACTTTTCAATTAGTCCAGTTCTCTTTCCAAATATTATTTTGTGTTTCCTCTATTTACCTTCTATACTTTCTACTGCCCCTAATCTTTTTCTCCTTCCCCAGAGAGAAAAATGGTGGCTGAAAAGAGATCTCAGAACTATGACAGTAAAGACTGCATGGTTACAGAGGTAGTGAGTGATGTTTGGGAAGTCTCGTGACATTAGTCGCAAATAGACGTCCGATTCCCCCCAGCCTCCCCGTTGGAGTACCTTATGATTTCTGTAGAAGGGATCCAAGTCTTCCAGGGGCTTTCCTATGAGCTCACGGGGAATGTTACCATAGAGTTTAGGCAACTTCCTGGAGACTTTTAGGTCAAGCTGAGGTCGAAGCTCTGGTTCCGAGGCTCCCTTATCTTTGGACTTCTTTTTCTCTTTTTGGATGGCAATCCGTTTATCAATTGCATCCAGAGAGTCAGGGGTGAAGGGGCGGAAATTCCGCACATCTGGAAAGATGACCGAGTAGAACTTGTCGTCCATCTTCACCCTTGGGATTAAAACAAACAGTTCCTGAGAGATCTTCCTTAAGGTTGCTACCCTCACAGAAAGATATTGACACGGATTAACTTTTATCTCCCCAAAATACAGGTATTTAATAACACAGGGTGGAGGCTATGTAACCAGTCCTCATTATCTGATAAACCAAATAGTTTTAAGTGGAATGTAACACCCCTTAGGCCCATTACAGCTCTAGTCTGATGTAAAGGGCATTTACCTAGAATGTGGCCTACAATACCTTTTATCTCACTAGAGATAAAGGGAAGGAAAATGAACTAAGGATGAGTGAGGGGAATGAGAAACCTCAGTAATACCAAGAAAGACTCACCAGGAACAGAGTGAATCTTTTTGGGCTTAGGTCTCTGAAAGAAATCTCTTTGACATTGAGGAAGGCCAAGACACAAGGGCCTCTCCAAGAAATGCCCTGGGCCATCCCCTAGAGCTGGAACCCTTAATTTGGACCTCTAGTTTCTATCAGTTAAGAAAATAAATTTCACTTGTGGCATCTCTGTTATAGCAGGGCAAGATAACTAAGATAGGAGCCCTGGGGTCTACAAGAGTTGAGACTAGGATGAGGAGACTTGAGAGTTCATTGGTTTAGCGATGGGCCAGACGCCACCACCACTGTAGAGAGAACAAGAACTTTGGGTACAGATAAGACCAAAGCAGGACATTATTCCTAGAAGACCTTGTTGATAGGTAGAAAATTGAGTTCAGGAACAAGTTGATGGAGGACATCTCATCTCTAAAATTGATACTCAAGCAGCAAGGAAGACAAGAAGGCCGAGTTAGTTGAATCCTGAAGTGCGGTCTGCAAATGGTAGACAAGTAGACACAAGGTGAACAGGAGGAGAAAGAATAAGGAATCAAGTAGTCATCGTAGTGAGTTGCAAAATCTAGACAATGAACATGCGTATCTTTGCTCAGCAGAGTCTGCAATTACCAGCAAAAGACCAGACACACTCTAACACTGCATGAGAAATTCTTTACTCACATAGAGAGGAGACAGAAAGGAGTCGACTTCACTAGTGGGTCAGTGAAAGAGAAGACCCTTACTAGATAGACTGACAGTGTGACAGCAGCAATAGACTTAAACCAGTGGAGACTGTAAAGATAACACCAGATTGAGCAAAGTGTCAATCTGTTGTGCAGAGGACACTTACGGAGTCAGAGGCAACTCAATAGCATCTAACAACAAGTGAGAACCATTGTCTCACAACCAAAAAATTCACCCCATCTGTGACTGGGGCAGCCCAGCTATTCTGTGTTCACCGTGGTTGTGCTACAGTCCAAAAGACTCTGTTCTCACCACTGGAACAGATACAGACGGCACCGTATGGCTTGTATGTGAGCAAGAGACAGAGGAAGTAACTGCATAACAAGAACAAGGGAAAAGGAATCTCTAATAGGAAGAAAGAACTGGGAGACAAAAGGAAATTCAGTGCCTCCTCTCCTTGCCACAGAATGCTCTGGGCCCAAGGGCTTTAGTTAAGTAGTCTGGATGTGAAGAATAAAGAAAGTCCATCCCACAAACAATGTCACCTCACATTTGGTCACCGAAACTCTTCAAATGCATTGGACTCAGAACAAAAGAACCATAAGTACAAGAATGGAAATTTATGCTAGCACCTACAATCCTACGTCAGGCCTCTTCTAGAGCCCAAATAGCAAAAAGAAACCCAAAGAAAGCAGAAAGGATTTACCAGAGTTAACAGGATAACACTAAGTTAGTAAGACAGCACTCCTGTGGAATAGTAGCCCTCTCAGCCCGTCTCTGACAATCTCTTCTGCAAGGATATTTCTCAACAACCCCAGAAGTGCAACTAACTTATCGTCACCAGATTGACTCCAGCTCACAGTGGGGCCCTGTGTGTGTATCAGAGAACAACTGTATTCTATAGGGTTTTTAGTGACTTGTCATCTTCTTGTCGGTTTGTTTCTTTTTAAGTCGACCATGAGGCCTTCTTGCCAAGATGACTCCAGGTAGAAGTCAGCCTCTCAGTAGACAAGTGTGTTAACTATTTCACACAAGGACTCCAGAGTTAAAGCTAGGCACAGAAAAACAAGCTACCTTCAAGTTGAATGCCTCAATCCTCGATGCCAAACATCCTCACCCTTTCTCACTTCCTGAATTCCACTCCCAACTTAACTCTCCAACCATCCTCAGGAATTGCAGTGGGAAATCTAACACAGCATTGACCGTTCATCTGGCAAATATGTATCCACTGTCTGTTCTAAGCATGACACTGGAGCCTAATGGTGAAAAACTTCCATCTCTCTCCTCTTAGCACTGCGATTACTGTTTTTGTTTACTCTACAAGCCTGTCTCTTGTTTAGGTGAAAGTTGAGCCCTAAGGATGAGTTTTGTTGTAGATTCCAAAGAGTGACTAAGGTCATAACCAGGGCATTCTGCCAGTTTCTATCAGACCCGTAAGCCTGGCCACTTTTTCTTTTTGTTTTGTTTTTTATAATTGAATTTTAATGAAAGTTTACAGAGACTTTGAATTTCCATTCACTTATTGATGTACTTTTTTCCCTGTCCAACCTCCCCCCAGTTCGTTCTTCTCTTTGAAAAGTAAAAGAAAAATTCTTTCATTGTTATACAATACCTTCCCCCCAAGCCCACTCCACTATGCAGCCTTCGTTCTGGACTCTTGTCATGACAATAATACCCAATCAAATATCCCTTTCAAACAGGTCTCTCCTTCATCTGTTTTATGCTTTTGAGGTGTCTTGGAGAACACAGATGAAAGACAGAAAACGAAGTGATGTAAGTGGTTTTATACAGAGAATAGTAGAGGATGTTGAGTCTGCACGTAATGTTGTTGCTGTGTACCATCAAGTTGGAACCATCCACAGATGACCCTCCAGCAAGTTTTCATGCCATAAGTCATGCAGGAGAAGATTGTCCCTCTTTCTCTCATGAAGCAGATGATGGATTTGAACCATGTGCCTTTGGGCTGGCAGCACAACTCCTCACCCACGAGACCACCAGAGCTCCCTGGGTCTGCATATAGGAGAGTCAATATAGCATTGGTGAGGTAGGGGTGGAGAAGTACAATCTCAGTGATGGACTCCCAAAGCTTTGATTTTAAGTCGCTGCCTAAAGGAGTGATAAGAATTAGACAAGAAAAGAGGGAGCATTAGGCATTACAAGGGACGTAAATAGCATGAACAGAGTCCCCTCAGCTGGGAAAGAAGAGGGGACCCATCAGTCAGTCCTGTTTGCTAGGAATGGAGATTTTCCAGAGTGGAATGGCCAGATAGGATGCCGCTAAGAGAAGGAGAGCATGCAGGAATTTTTAAATCCTTCATAAGGATCATGGAGAGCTGATAAAGAGTTTGATAGTTGTTATTATTATTACTATGATTATGGAGACATAAAACTATCAGGCTGCTTTTTTGGCCCCCAAAGATCCCTCTATCTCTGGTGAGAATGGATAGATTTGGAGCATGGAGTGAAGGAGCTGGGGAGACTGAAAAAAGAAAGATGAATCTGAACCCTATTACAGGAATTCAAACCACCGATGAAGACCTAATTGAGTGGATAAAGTCAAGTGGATGGATTTGGTAACTTCTTAAGAAATGGTCTTGATGAGTAATTAATCGGAAAGGTGGGATTTGATGGGCAAATACAGCCAAGGTTTCTGACGTAGGCAGCACAGTCAACAAAGGTATCCTTTCCTGAGACAGAGAGCAAAAGGGAAGCTCTGAGGGTGGGGGGGGGAGAAATAATGCTAAAAACACATTGGAAATTCAAGCTACTTGTACATTGAAAAAAATGACTGAAAGAATCCAATAAACGTTGATAAAATTATAATCAGGAAAATGGAATTTAAAAATACAGATCACACACATACAATTAAGGAAATAAAGTATTAATATAGCAGATCCTATGTTGTTGTTGATTGTCTTTGATTTGAGCACGATTCATAGCGACCCTATGAACAAAAGGCCTGAAGCCCCTCTACAACTATCGGCATTTATCAAAGTTCGTAGAGTTTCTGGAGGTATGCTGTTTAGGAAACAGATCCTATAGTTGGTAAAGTTTTAAAAGATCCAAAACTTTATTGTCAACTTAGAATATAATCCTGAAAAATATTATGTGTGGAAAATATGTTGCATTGCCTTGAAAATTGATGGAATCATTCAGTTGTCTTAGTACAATTATCTCATATACCTAACTAACAATCAGAGCTCTGGTGGTGTAGTATATAAAGATTAGCAGTTCAAATCCATTCGCTGCTCCTTGGGAGAAAGATGGGCAGTCTTCTTTTTTTAAAAATTTTTTAATTATTATTTTTGTGTGTGTATGTGTGTGTACCGTCAAATCGGATCTGATTGGTACAGGAGGAGATTGTCCCTCCTTCTCCAGCAGAGCATCTGGTGGACTCAAACCATGTACCTCTGGAATGGCAGTGCAGCTTCTTGTCACTAGGCCACCAGAAAGCCCTCGATGGGCAGTCTTCTCTGGTGAAGATTCAAAGTTGCAGGAACCAGATGGAACGATAAATGACTTGAAGGCAGTGAGTTAGGAAACAACCAAGCATGATGGAAAAATTTCAGCCACTAAAGTATCATTCCTTAGGGAGCTCTGTTGGCTTAGTGGTAAAGAATTGTGCTGTCAAAGCAAAATTAGACAGTTCTAATCCATCAGCTGCTCTGAAGGAGAAAGATAGGCAATTCCTCTATGTGATTTACTGCCTCTGAAAACCTGCTTGAGAGTCAGCTATGGGTCAGTTCTGAATCAATGGTAAACAGCAACAAACAAATGATTCTTCAGAGATATTTATTTGACTATTTGTTTTCAAAGAATGAAAAGAAAACTCAGGCAAAGCAGACATGCAGAATCCAAGACTTTGTGTATTTAGGCCAAGGATGACAACAGTTTTCAAAATCGAGCTTACTGGATCAGCTTAAAAAGAATTGTTGGGTTTTGTTTGTTGTTTTTTTTTTTTTTTAGAAGTTAAAGTGTTTTGCAGAATATAGTAAATAATGTAACAAAATGACTAAGTGTCTTATTTCTTCATACAGACAGTCCCTGGGTTATGCAAACAATCACATCTGAGAGCTGGAAAATGACTAAGGAAAACAGAATTGATATCTTTGAACTGTGGCATTGGAGAAGATTGCTGAAGATCTCACGGGCTGCCAAAAGAACCGTGGCTTAGAGAAGGCGTAGCCAAAGTGTTCTGTGGAGGCAAAGATGATGAAGCTTTGTCTGTTATACTTATCATGTTGCTAAGAAAGTTCTTCCTTGGAGAGGGACAGCATCTTGGGGAGATGGAGGGGTGGCAAAAGAGAAGAGGACCCTCAACCAGGTGGGTTGGCGTGGTGACTATGGGAATGAGTTTGAGTGTGTCGGAGACAGTAAGGATGGTACAGGACAAGTGTTCAGATCAGTTGTTCATAGGACTACTGTGCATCATACTGAACTAAATGACACCTAAAAACAACACCAACACAATGCAACACTGAGAATATAACTAGGAACAAACAAAACTCAGTTTTTTTCTCTGCAGTTCTCCAAGGCACAAAGCTATCCTTTCCGTTTTCACATTGTTAGTGGGGAACAGATTAGTATTTTTACAATGGTCCTGCTATTCCTGCTTTCACGTCCAGCTCATTCTGAAATATGTTTAAATAAATCCATTTACTAGTCATCATATAAACAACTAAAAAGTGGGGGGGGGGCGAGGGGAAGAAAAAAAATAATATGTGGGCTTCCAGGTAAGATGGCAGAGTAGACAGATATAAGTTCAGTTCCCCTTCAATAAAGACGTCAGAACATAAATATAATCATGGAATAAAAAGGAAGGACTGAAGAAAAGCACAGAATGAGAAGGCAGACTGAGCACAGGAGCAAAAATATTGCAGCATGCCATTTATTTACAGAGGAAACCTGGTCATTGAAGGTGCTCACACCAGCAGCTGGCCCAAGAGAAAAGTACAATATCCCTTCATTTTCCCCATGCCCTTCTGGAAGTCAGGATAGTGATTTCCCCACCACCACTATCACCAACTCCAATTACTAAGTGATTAGCAGCGTTCTCTGACCTTTCTCAGCTCTGCCTGACACAAGCCCCACATCCCATTTTGAATCTAGCAGTTGACGTTTTACACAGCTCTAAACACATGATATGCCTCCAGGAATTGGCAGATCATGCCATGCCTGACTTGCAGTCATTACCCAGATTAGGGGGAGGCCCACCTTGAAGCAGTGCACCCTTCGCTGAGGGCACCATCCCTGGGAATTTCAGTTTGGCGGGAATTATTAGTATAGACAGATGTTACCTCTTCATGCTAGGCAGCTCTGACTGGGTACCACCAACACCCACCCTCTAATTGGTAAAGATGTGATTCCTAGCCAGGCTAACTATTCGAGGCTTCTCTGAGGCCAGTAACTCTGTCACAGGTTGGGTGCACCACACCTCTAGAGACTCTTCCAGGCCAGACATCTCGTTGCTCCCCATAAAGACAGTAACACCACAAAGTTTAAGAAGTAGCAGACAACCCAAAACCAGCCAAAAGACTAATTTAAAGATTAAAAAATGAAAATGATAAAAATACAGAACAAGAAAATTTCTCTAGAAAGAAAAGTTATTGGAGCTTCTTGACAGGGAAATCAAGATGATATTACTTAAGTGTCTTTGATAGTTTGAGAAAAACATGGAAAACCTAAAATAGTTTTTAAAGAAACTATACAAGACCAGATAGGTTAAATAAAAGTAAAGTTAGAAGCAATATGAAGTCAGCAAAGTGATCTGGATACTAAGGCTGAAATTATAGAAATAGATAATGTACTATAAGGGCAGAAGAGCAGAACTGAAGAAATGAAAACAGAATTAGTAAATTGAAGGAAAATCCTTTAATACTAATCTGTTAGAGGAACAAATAGCAAAAATTGGGGGAAAATATGAAGAAAACCTGTGAAATATGTGGGATAACATCAAGATGAATATGTGATTGGAATCCTAGAACAGGAAGTGACCAAAGCAAGTGCAGAGGAAAACTTTGAAGATTTGCTTCTTGACATTTCCCCAAACATTATAAAAAATGGGGAAAGAATAGCCATTCACAGTGACACCTACTTCAAAATATAGTATGACCACTTATGGGGGGGTAAAAGTGGCAGTTCTGGAATTGGAAACACTATCCCTGACCACAGAGTCCTCGGTCAGGTGATGGGACCAGACTGGGGTAGGGGCAATTGGAGGGGGATTATACCAGCCAGCTCCTGGGGGGTGTTGCCCTGCCCGGGGTGGGCTGCCCTTGGCCCTCTGCCCAGGGCAGGCTTCCCTAGGCCCCCGGCTCATGGCAAGCTGTCATGGCCCTCTGCCTGGGGCGGGTTGCCCTCGGCCCTCAGCTCGGGGTGAGCCATCGCAGCCCTCAGGGTGAGCTCCTCAGTCCCCAGATTATACCACTCTCCCCAGGTTGACCCCTGGGTGGAGAAGGAGAAAAAAAAAAAAGAATGCCTAGGGTATCCAATGTTACCGAGGCCACCTTCTGCCACCCTCCCCACCAGTAAACCTGAAAGCAACACCCTCAAAGCCCTTTTATTTGTAACTCACAAGTTTGTTCTCTCTAGGTTTGCTCCCTTTCCTATAGGTAACCTTAACACTGAGTTTTACTCCAGAATTGACCCTGAACCCAGTGCCAGTGACAATAAGGAAATAGAACTGCCAGCTAAGGAAGCAAAGGAGGATGGAGCCTCTGGGTTCAATCAGCCATCCCCACTGGACCCACCTGGGAAAACAGTTTGCAGTCCAGAGGGGAGCAAATGACAGGAAAATATCTTCTAACAGAGCAATAAGGCAAGCAGGTTTAACCCAAGACCACCAGTAAGGTGATAAAGCGCCCTCCCTTCCCCCTTTTACATCTACGCCCCTGTTCAGCATGAAGAAGCCAGAGAGTCGGCATCCAATTCCCAAATCAATAAGACAGTTGGTTTAATTACCATTGGAAAATGCTTGTCATTCCTCTGTAGCATCTGGTCCCCACTGGACCCTCATCATTTCCTTCACCTGCTCCCCCCACTGACCAAACTGTGCAGCTCCGCAGCTGCATCCTGGCCCATCCTCACCCTTCTGCCCCCAACCCTCACCTCCTTGTACCCCCAATATGTTTTTCCCAATTAAAAAAAATAAATAAAAAGAATAGCCATTCAAGAAGCTGAGCAAACCCTAAACAGGATGTTGTTGTTGTCTTTGTTCTATGCTATAAAGTCAGAACTGACTCATAGCTGACCATCCAGTGAGTTTTCAGAGACTATAACTCACATAGGAAGAGATTGCCCATCTTTCTCCTGAGGACCAGCTGGTGGATTCAAACCACCTGTCTTTGGATTTGTAATCCAATCCCTTACTCACTAGGCCACCAGGTCTATTTCTAAACAAGATAGACCTCAAAATAAAAAGACAAAGACGTATCCTAAAACAAAACTTTGCAAGATTAAAGGGAAAAAAAGAAAAATAAAACCAGTTTGGGAAAAAGAAAAAGTCACCTACAAAGGAGGACAAATAATAAACTTCAATTTCTCAGTAGAAGCCATACAGGTAAAAAGGCAACGGGATGATATATATAAAATTCAAAGGAAAGAACTACCAACCAAGAATCCTATACTTAGCAAAAGTATTCATAAAACGTAAAGGTAAAATTAGGACATTTACAGAGAAAAAGAAATGAAGCAAATTTGTAAAAACTAAACCAACTCTATGAGAAACCCGAAAGAGAACTCTTTGCACCAAGAGCCAACAACAATGCTGTTATTGTTATGTGCCATCAAGTTGACTGCAACTCACAGTGACTCTATGTACAACAGCTCTGAACCCTGTCCTATCTTGAGCCAATCTCACAGACTCCAACACAGCTGCCTCATTTTCACAGTTAACTGTGCCAATCCATCTCACCCAGGATTTTTTTTCTCCTGTACGGTCCCTCTACCCTGCCAAGCATGATATCCTTCTCTAAGGACTGGCCCCTCCTGGCCAAGTGTCATCTGCACAATGCAGATTGTTGAAGAGTCTTCTTCCAAACCTGATGCCACCTTCCTCCTTAAAAAGCCCAGCCTCCCGCACACCCATGTTTACTGTGGCTTTGTCCACAATAGCAAAGAGTCGGAAACAACTCAAGTGCCCATCAACAAATGAATGGACAGAGAAGCTCTGGTATGGTGACACTATGGAATATTATGCCACAATGACTGTTCATTTTGTATAATATTTCATGTTAATATTTCACAAGTTCCTTGTTTTTCATTGTTGCATAATAACATGATGACATAATTTAAAAGCTGACCAAGACACAGAAATGCACAAAGTATGTTTAAAATGCTACACTAAAAATAAGGAAGCCATCTCCACTTAAAAGGAGCATGCTTGCTTCTCTGTCTCAAAAATAGGTTTATTTCTTCTTTTTTAGCCCATGGTATACTTAGTATTCTTTTGCTCACACCGTAATTTAAATGCAAAAATTGTTTTTAAGTCTTCTTTATTCAATGTCTAATTTTCACATACATGTGTCTTTTGAAATGGATTTTCCCATTACAAAGCATTGTTTGATTTCTAGACTGTTGCTGTCATAGGCATTTATTGTGGAAAAAAAGTAAAAATTACGTCCTTGACAGCTTCCATCTTTTATTATTTTATCCTGATTTTTTCTAGTCTATTTGTGAAGGCTTTTATTTTCTTCATGAAATATAATCCATAATGAAAGCTATAGTCCTCTATGAGCTCCATCAACGAATGCTTCAGATATTCCTTGTTTTCAGCAAAGAACAGAGACCTGTGTTGATTTCTGGCCAAGGAACTACATCGTTTCACATAGTTGAAGACTTGTGTGTTGCTGTGAGACTGAGCAGATTTCAGCAGAGATTTCAGACTGAAATGGACTATGAAAAGATCTGGTTATCTACTTCTTCTGGATAACAAGAATCTGATTTGAGTCAGGGGATGGTGCAGAACTGGGTGGCAGTTTGTTTGTCATTCATAGAGTCACTATGAGTGAAAAGCAGCTAATAACAACAATGTAGAGAACATTAAATGACTTCCATATGCTAAACCAGTTACATTCATTTATTCCAGGGACATAAAATGTGTTTATCATTAGAAAATCAATTGATCATGGCCTAATTTCCCCCCCCCATATTGTTAAATTTCATTTGTTAGAATTTCATTTTCAGTTTTGAAGCAAGAGGGATATTGATTTGTAGCGCAGCTTGGAAGGCAAAGCAAAGTACTATAATTATGTGTGAAAAGAAAACCAAAAGGAAGAATATTGTTGTTGTTGTTTTTGTTGATTGCCTTCAAGTTGGGCACAACTCATAGCAACCCTAAGAACAAAAGGCCTGATGCCCCTCTACAACCATCGACATTTATCGAAGTTCATCGAGTTTCCAGAGGCATGTTGTTTAGGACGTTGATGCCACTCCTGTTTCCGAAGGAAGAATAATAATCAGCATTTCTCAAGCTGAAGAGCTGAAGAAGAAACTCAAGCCTTGAGCTGCAATTCTGAAGAGTTCTATGGGCAAACTATTGAGTGATGAAGGAAGGAGTGAAAGTAGATGGAAATAGGCCAGTGAGCATGTGCAGGACGACATCAGTTTGCTGAAACGTATCAGTTGGTATTCCATCAATTCCTAGGGCCGTGTTTTTTGCCAATGTCATCATCAGTGCAGCTGGAACTTCCTCTGGTCCTTGATCATCCTGACATGCTCCGTGTTAACCAATAGCTTTTGGTAGAATGGCTGTGTGCAGTCCTTACATCTTTTAATGCTACCCCATCATTCAATATTTGACTCATATAATTCTTCAGTATTGAAACTCAAGGAACTAATTTGTTCCTTAGTTCTTTCAGCTTGAGAAATTTCAACTGGAGTATATTCTTCCCTTTTGGTTTTCTAACTCGAGGTCTTTGCACATTTTGACATAATAATTGGCTTTGTCTTCATGAGCTCTCCTTCGAAATATTCTGTTCACCTCTTCTTCAGCATTTCTTCCCTTTTTTTTTTTTACCTCTCTTTTCTGACATCCATTTTGGTCTTTTCTTTCTTTCCTGCCTTTGTAATGACCTTTTATTTTCTTCATGAATTATGTCCTTGATGTCATGCTACTGTTCATCTGGTCTTTGGTCATTAGTGTTTACTATATCAAATCCATTCTTGAGATAGAATATGAAATGTACAAAGTATGAATCTAGGAATATTAGAAGTTATAAAAAGGAAATGTAACATATAAAGATCTACATCCTAGGCATTAGAGAGCTGAAATGGACTGGTATTGTCAATTTTGATTCAGATAATTATATGATCTGTTAGGATGGGAATGCAAAATGCTGTACAATGATAACGCATTCATCATCAAGAAGAATATTTCAAGATCTATGAATAAGAATGAAAGAAGAAGAATCGATGCCTTTGGGTTGGGGTACCGGAAAAGAGTGTTGAGCATGCCATGGACTGCCAAGAGAACAAACAAGTCAGTCTTGGAGAGGATGAAACCAAGCTGCTCCCTGGAGGCAAGGATTTTGAAGCTCTGTCTCACACATTTTGGGCACATGGCCAGGAGGGACCAGTCCTTGGAGAAGAACATCATGCTTGGAACGGTGGAGGGACAGCACAGGAGAGGAAGACCCAGGATGAGATGGGTTGACTCTTACTGAAGAAGTTGGATCTGTCAGAGACAATGAGATTGGCTTAGCACAGGGCAGAAATCGTAGCTCTTATATATAGGGTCGCTATAATTCACAAGCAACTTGAGGGCATATAACAACAGCTTCCTAAAGTACAATGCTGTGATAGAATACTATTCTTATGCATACAAGAAGACCTATTAATACAACTACTGCTCAAACATACGCATCATCCGATAAAGCCAAAGATTAAAAAACTGAAATTTCTGCCAACTTTTGCAGTCTAAGATGGATCAAACATGTAATCAACATGTATAATTATAGCTAATGAATGGAAAGCAAAAGTTGGAAACAATGAACTAGGACTAGAACTTGAAAAATACAGCCTAGTGACACAAGAAATGAGGCTGGAGATGGAATGAAAGAATTTTAGACCATTATTTATTCATTACGAATACCTTTTTTAAAAAACCTAAATGGTTTTTTGAGGGCATATAACAACAACTTCCTAAAGTACAATGCTGTGATAGAACACTATCCTTATGCATACAAGAAGACCTATTAATACAACGTGGGCCTCTCCTGATGGACTATATAGGCTTCAAATGGACTGAATCTGTGGTCAGCCAATAGACAAGCTCATTAACAGCAATTAAAACAAGGCCAGGTGCTGACTATGGAACAGACCATTAATTACTCATGTGTAAATTCAAATTGAAGCTTAAGACAGCTAAAATAAGTCCATAAGAACCAAAATTTGGAAGCAGGAGTGTCATCCACTTCCTAAACAACATGCCTCTGGAAACTCTATGAACTTTGATAAATGTCGATAGTTGTAGAGGGGCTTCGGGTCTTTTGTTCATAGGGTCGCTATGAGTCGTGCTCAACTCAAAGGCAATCAACAACAAGAAGAACCAAAAATACGACCGTGAGTCTATTTCAGCTGAAAGAGTAGAGCGTCTGCAAAGGAGATGAAGACCTTCATTGAGATGGATCGACACAGACGGAGTAGGATAGGGCAAGATTTCTACCTACTCTTGTTCATAGGATTGCTTTGAGTTATATTCAACTTGAAAGTACCTACCAACAACAATTTCAATCTAGATAAAAGTTTATTATATGAACATACAGTGTTTAACTGAGTCTTCAGAACAACCTCTTGAGTTTGAATATTAAACTTAGATATTTCTAGAAATGAAAGACTTTTAACCTTACACTATTCCTTGAGTGAATTTTCTTTCTCAGTGCTATAAAACTTCTCTTCACTTTCTTATCAAAGTATAGAGTTGTTTGGAGTCGTTTTGCCTTCTTTGGCAATCTGGTCATCATTCTACTTTGATTTTTAATTCCATTCACAGAGAGAGGTCCTCTGACAATGTTCTATGCTTTTGAGACATCATTTATTAGAGTATGGCCACCTTAGCTTGTTAGGATGTCATCTCTTGGCTAATGATGGATGTCCATCCATCCACAAAGAGTAAGAACCAACATCCCTCACATTAGCATACTGTTGTACTTCAATATCTCAAACACCTCATCTCCAATCTCTCCCCAGTCTTTCCTTTCCCAAAGCCATGACTGTAATTCTACCTAGCAAGACTCTACTCCTTCTTCCAGGCTCAGCTCAAGCATCTCCTCGTCTTAGAATTCTTCAGGCAGAGCTGAGGCCACTTCCTTTATGCTTTCATAGCACTCCGGCAATTTTTCTTTTTTACTTCACCAGGTTATCACTGTTGGTTGGTGCCCACGACCCTCCTACCAATCTGTGGGCTCCTCAAGGACCTACCTCTGATCTTCAAGCGCCCATCACTTAGCAAGTTTCCGTAAACATTTGTTAAATGGCAAACTTTTACTCATAGATAAAATCCATTCTTAATTCCAAGAAAAACCTTTTAAATCCGAAGACTTACTTGTCTCTCTGTTGTTGTTGTTGTTGTTAAGTGCTGTCATGTCATAGGCAACTCACAGCAACCCTATGAACGAAAGTCCTCAACACTTGTGTGACTTTCATCCTCTCTCCAGGTTCATAGGGTTTTTGGAGGCAAGCTATTACGGAAGTGGATGCCACTCCTGCTTCCAAGCTTGTTTTAACCGGGGAGCGCCACCAAACACCATCCACCATGGGTAACCATTATCGCATTTGACACGTCAGTGTCACAGTGTTCAGCTTCACAGAGACCATAAGTTACCTCTATACAGCAAGTGGACACACCAAGGCTGTACAACCTAGAAGAACGTTTCACCAAAAACAATTAAAGACAGGCTAGTCTCTCTAGCTTCCAAAAATGTATGAATTTAAAAAAAAATCAGAGTCAAACCAAGAAGTCAGTTTTTCCTTCTGAATTTCTGAAAGTGGGGCTCCTGGACAACTTGTATCAGAATAATTCGTGATTAATAGAATGCATATTCCTGAGCTTTATCCCAAATCTACAGGAACCCAGGAATGTGAATGTTTAACAAGTATGGTAGATGATTCCGTGTCCATCAAAATTTGATTACTGCTTCCTTAGGGGGATCTATCACACTAAAATTTCCCCCACATATACAGGTATTTCCACCCTGAGGTTCTAAATGTCTATCATGAAAGGAAGGGTGGTCTGTTTCAGAAAAAGAAACTGGGCACCCTTACCCTAATGCTTCACTGTAATCAATAGAGGGAAGAGTCTCACTGGAGAATTCGTAACAGGTTCACAACTCTACACCAGGTATATTTCAGCAAAGATCCCTCCACACGATCCGGAATCAGCTGGGTGCAGTAAGAGTGACTCACTCATGAGTTATGAACCAAGCATTGTGTCCCGTGCTTTAACCAGATTCTCTCTCACAACTGCTCAGAAATACTTCACTGTTAATTGAATGTCCTCAATTTCTAATGTCCTCATTGTACAAAGGAAGACTTTGGGGCTTTGAGAAAATTGTCTATGGTCACTTGTTTGCCAGAGAATCTCAAATCTAAGCAATCCCATGCCGGGCCATATACTCTTTACCGCCAGGCATTTCTGCCCTATTGTCCCTTTCTACAGAAAGCGAAGACGTTCCCAAGAAGTTCAGAGAAGGGAGTCTACAAGAGAACACCACACAGCCTCCAGCTTCAGCTGGGCTTGGTCTGTGGCACCTTCCCTGCGTGATGTAGCTCCCAGGACTTCAGCCTCCACTGTCATCAAACCTTCATTGATATGTCAGACAGGAAGTCATGTCATTGCTCCACCATGACGCCCTCCCCCTGTCAGACAGCCCAAGGCATATGGGCCCAACAGAATGCCTTTGCTTCCATTTGGGTGTTGGTTAGAACAAAACCATTTCACTTTGGTGTCACATATGCCATGCTTACTAATGTGGGTTGCAAGAAATCATTTCTTCCTCCTCCTTCACAGATCCCATAAGAAAAGCAGAAGCAAATGAAGAAGAACAGGCTTTAACCAAATCAATCCCCATTGGAAGCTAATCCCCAGAGTTTTTTCCTAGCTCTTCAGAAAAGAACCACTGAACATCAATTTCTGATTAAGTAAATCAGCCACTGGGAATTCAGAAAATATTTGGAGAGCGTTCAACAATGTCTCAGATGGACACAGATTTAAGCACATTTTTTTTCCTAGAAAATATCCAATTCCTAACACTTCAGAGTTGGGAGCATCAGCCTGTCAGTCATGCCTTGATGCCTTCTCAGAGAATCTGAAAGGAGAAAGAACCACCTGATAGGCCCCATCACCTGAGCTGTACACTAGGTGTCTAGTCTCTGCCATTAATCTGGGCAGAAGACATTTACAAAGGGTCTCTGTACCACCCTGGTTAAAAGGAATTGCCATCCAACGTCCAGAGTGGCAATCCTAGGCATGAGAGGAATGGAAAATGAGGTTCCCCTTGACCCAGAGGACTTACCTGCCTGGTATAAGGGCACTTCAGTCAACTGCTCCAGCGATGCCTCCCGAGGTTCTCCACAGAACACGTCTCACCAGAGCCCGAGCTCCTGTGCTGGGCAGTCTGAGTCCTTCTGGGAGGGGCGGCTCGGAAGCTGGGTGGAGAGAGTGTGGTGGAAGGCAAACGGGAAAGGAGCCAAAGTGATTTTAAAGAATCTCGTAGGAAATCCTGTAACTGGAGAAGTGACTGAGAGAGTACTTACATTTATACTTCTGATCCGTCTGCCTTTAATCAGTGCTTAATCTAACTATGCAGAAAGCATCATTAATAAAGAAACAGGTTGTTTTTTTCTTCAGCCTCATCCAAGTGGGTGAGGGAATAAAGAAGAAATGGTCCGAAAGGCCAAGCCGTGTTTCTACTCAGCTCCGCCTGCAGGCTGCCTGTCCAGGAGACCAAAGTCTCACCCACAAGACCTATGAGAGAGACCCACACAATTGCTCAAAGGACATCCTCATGGCTCCTCCTCCTGTACTCTCTCTTGCACTTTCCACACTGGTGTTCACACCCAAATAAATGGCCTGCTAGCTTAGGGAGTGGCCATAATGGATATCAGGAAAATCCACTGGTCACTAAAACAACTCCACAGCTGACCTGCCACCCAGACCAAGACTTCTGGTGGCTTAGTGGTAAGGAATTGCATTGCCAACTTAAAGGAAGGTGGTTCGAATCCACCAGCTAGCTTACTCCATGGGGAAAAGATGAGCAGTCATTTCCTGTGACATTCACAGTCTCTGAAAACCTGCTGGAGGGGCAGTTTTGGGTCAATTCCTACTCAACACTACATAACAACAAATAAGGAAAATTTCAATATCTTTTTAAAAAACAATTTTATTACTATTAATGTTAATGAAAATTTATAGAGACTTTGGATTTCCATTCATTGTTGCACTTTTCTCCCTGCCCACACCTCCCTCCCAGTTCACTCTTTGAAAAGTAAAAGAAAAATTCTTTCATTGTTTTACAATCCCTCCCCCCAGGTCCACTCCACTATGCAGCCTTCGTTCTGGACTCCAGTCATGACAATAATACCTAATCACATACCCTTTTTAAACAGTTTTCTCCCTCATCTGTTTCAATGCAGTATACATTATTGAACCCATCTTTCTCAGTCTCCCCCTAACCCTGAGGTCAGTCCTGTTTTATAACAGAGGCACCATGCAGTATTTGTCCTTTTGTGACTGAGATACTTCATTCAGCATAATGTCCTCCAGGGTCACCCATTTTGAATATTATTGCCTGAGTTCCTTGTTTTTCAATGCAGCATAGTATTCCATTGTGTGAATATACCACAGCTTCTCTATCCATTCATTTGTTGGTGGGCACTTAGGTTGTTTCCAACTCCTTGCTATTGTGAACAAAGCCGCAATAAACATGGGTGTGCATATATCTCCTTGGATGTCAGTTATGGTCTCTTTGAGGTTTATCCCCAGCAGTGGAATTGCTGGATCAAATGGTATTTCTATTTGCAACTTTTGAGAAAGCACCATACCGCCTTCCGCAGTGGTTGCATCATTTTACGCTCCCACCAACCGTGAGTAAGGGTTCCAGTTTCTCCACAACCTCGCCAGCATTTGTTGCTTGCTGTTCTGTTAAATTTTGCTATTCTCACTGGGGTAAGATGGTATCTCATAGTTGTTTCGAAAATTTCAATATCTTGGGGATGTGCTACACCAAGAACTATTACCAATTCAAAGGCGGATGGTTTGAATCTACCAGGTGCTGGTCAGGAAGAAGATGGACGATCTCCTGCTATGTGACTTACAGCCATGGAAAACCCACTGGAGGGTCAGATATAAGCCAGTCATTGTCACTTTTAGAAGGCTGGCTGCCAGCCCAATAGAGATAAAGGCTACCAAATGGGCATGGGCATTTCCAGATAGATGCTTAGAAGAGAAGGATGAGGATCCCAGACACGGTTTCCTCTCTCTGTGGTCCTGGTGGGCTTTCCACAGGTTCTACCATTGGGGCACTGACTACTACTGCAGACCTGGACTTGGCTCTCTGCTCCATCACTTAGAAGTGATTTGCACTTCGTTTCTCAGAGCCTGAGTATTCTCCCATAAAATGGGTTGATCCTCTCAACCACTCACCACTTAAGGAACAAATGTGATAATAGCTCTTGTTTTGTTTTGTTTATTAAAAAGCACTTTGCAAATGCTAAAGGAACTTATGATATTTCTTTTCATTTTTTAAAAACTGTGAAATGTTTACATTTTTTTAATTCTTAAAATTACGAAGCAAAATTGCAAAGACAGATGTACAGAGCCACTTCTAAACGAGAGGGAGATTTTAGAACGTTCACGAGAACACATTCTCAGCTAAAAAGCAAGTTAAACTGATTATTCAAGATGTTGTGTTAATTATGGCATTTTCCCCCCCGACTATTTCTTTCTTGGATTTGCCCTTCTCTTCCCAATTTGCCAAGGTTTGGCTTTACGATCAAGAATTTTCAAATCTCTTCAATTTCAAGAAGAAAGATGATGATGGCTTCTACTGGTCCAACATGGAGAAATGATCCTATGAAGAGGCATTCAAGCCACAGGCATGAGATTAATAATGAACTAATTCATTAATACAAGCCTGGCACCTTGTATATATGCATGTCCAGGTTTCCTTAAGAAGTAGCCAGAAATTCTAAATTCCTTGTCTTATTCCAGCGTAATTCTCAGAACAAAATAAGACCAAAGTATGGGAAAATAATTAAGCGTGCATAACTCAACTCAGGGAGCTCTCATGGCCTAGAGGGGAAGGCGTTGCACTATCAACTCAAAGGCAGATGGTTTGAATTCACCAGCTGCTTGTTGGGAAGAAGATGGACAATCTCTTGCGATGTGATTTACAGCCTTTGAAAACCCGTCAGAGGCTCAGCTATGAGTAGGTTCCAATTTAGAAGCAATGAGTTGAGCTGTGCTCTTGTAACAAAAGACCAAAGAAGGGGAAAAGAACTTAGCACTTGTAAGCATTCTTTATTTGTCTTTCCTACAACATGTGGGTGTTTGAGAAGGTCAGGAGGCCTCTTAACTCCATTATCCTAAAAGGTCCTGGCCTTTTGCTACAGAAACTCATTATAAATGTTATTTTCCAAAGCTATTAAGTCCTATTCCAATTTCCTCCCTGAATTTTCAAACTCTTTCCAGTTTCCTCTTCAAGGTAAGTGCAGATGATCCCAAATGGAAGGACTTTAGAGGCAAAGAGTAATACGCACACACAGGTCCCAGAGGCCACGATCGGTTTGCACCCCGCCTTCTGGAGTCTACTTTCAGAACTTTCCTTACACTCCTGACTTGTGGGAAATGTGGAGAAAGCAAACATGCAGAGTCTGAGGCAACTAGAAGAGAGAGTGCCCTGTCCTCACAGCAAGAGGATACCAAGACCAGAGCACAAAGGACCAGCTACGCTAAGGGTGCTCCCCACATCTGTAGCCCCAGAGTCATGCAGCCCTTCCTGGGAGCCAGCAAGCACTGAGACCTTGCCAATCTCAGATTAGCTTCAGCCTCAGTGATCAGTTAAGACCAATCAGCTTTGGCTGACACCTCTACTTCCTTTTTAGCAAGGGTGACACTGACCTTCTACTATTGCAGAATTGCAAGCAAGGTAGATTGATTCAGTGATTCAGTGACTGGGATAATTGGGATGGGAGTGTCAGAGACAGTGCGATTGGCACAGGACAGAGCGGAGTTTAGGGCTGTTGTACATAGGGTCGCTATGAGTCGCAGGCGACTCGAAGGCACATAACAACAACACAACAACACCTGCAACTATGAAAACAAGACCATGAGGAACATACAGTCAAAGAGTGGGAAAGAAAAGTGGCAAAGGACTATAAATCAGGGAAGGGGGTATCAAGGAGTTGCCAAAAAAGTATAGACATTAGCTTTAAAATGTAGAGTGGGGAGTAACTTATTCTGGGGAGGCTTCCAAAAAGGTGGGGTTTATGCTGTGACTGAGAAGATAAGTAAGAACTTAGTGTCCAGAGGGAGTGGAAATGGGCTTTCCAGGAAAAATATGATCAATTTCTCACAGGAATGGAAAAACAAGATTCCAAGAGAGCTCATGAGAACAGAGTGTTGTCACAGGGCGAGGGTTGAGAAGAGAAGGCTAAATTGAAGGGATGTTTTGTATAACCTTGAACATCACACTGAAGAGTTTGAACTTGCACATCTAATGAGTCACACAATGGCATTGCTTTAAACTTTTGATGACTTTATGTCTAAATCCACCCCGTCCCTGATGTGCACCACTGCTCACTGAGCTCTCTGACAACACATCTGTATGAATTTTGTTGTTAGTTCCATTAAGTTAGTGCTAACTCCTTAATGATCTTATACAAACAGAATGAGAAAAGTTTCTGGTCCTGCACCATCCTCAAGGTCACGGGTATAGTTGAGTTCATTCTCACAGCTATTGGGCCAATCCCTCTCATCGGGGGCTGCCCTCATTTTCTTTGACCCTTTAAGTCATCAAACATGATGTCCTTTTCTAGCAATTGCTTTGGTGGGGTTCTTTTAAATAAATTTTTTCTTTTATACCAGTTTACTTACAAAGTTTAGATACATTGTTTTGCACACCGGATCTTTCCCCATTTCCTTCACCCAGTTGTTGTTGTTGTTGTTGTTGTTAAGTGCCGTTGAGTCGCAGACAACTCGTAGCAACCCTATGAAGGAGAGTCCTTGATGCTTGGGTGCCTTTCATCCTCTCTTTCTCCAGGTTCATAGGGTTTCCGGAGGCAAGCTATTATGCAAGTGGATGCCACTCCTCCTTCCAAGCTTGTTTTAATCAGGGAGCTCCACCCAACTCTCTGTCCACATTGGGTAACCAACCATTAACACATTTGACACATTAGTGTCACAATGTTCAGCCTCACAGCAATCAAAAGTGACCACGGTTTGGCAACTTGTACACCAGGGCTATACAACCTAGAGGAATGTCTGAACAAAAACAATGAAAGGCCCAAGGGCTGCGGATTAAAAGTCACCCACCTTTGGTTTGGTAGCATCACTTTCTGTCCACTCCTTCACCCAGAAACAATTGTTTTTTCTGGATGATGTATCCAAAGTGAGACAAAATCTTGTTATCCTTGCTTCTAGGAGTATTTTGTTTATAGTCCTCCTAAGACTGACTTGTTCAATATTCTATCTCTAACATGATGGCAAAATGCATCAGTTCTTCTACCATGTGGATGTGTGTGTGTGTGTGTGTGTGTGTGTGTGTGTGTATTGTGTGCCCTTGAGTCAGAGCTGACTCACAGCTGACCCTCCACAGCACGTTTTCAGTGGCTGTAAATCGCATGAGACAAGATTGTCCGTCTTTCTCCTGTGGTGGATTTGAACCTCGTGTGTTTGGGACGGCAGCAAAGCCGCTTACCACCAAACCACCAGAGCTCCCTATAGGCAGATATTAGTGGGTCATGTTGACAGCCATGAAAGCCACAGCAGAAGGTATGAACAGCCAAAGGCAAACAGAGCGCTTTGTGGGGAAACTTTGAGTGAGAAACCAGGGAGAGTTGATTGTGGTTAATTCTGTGGATCGAGCTCTGAGGACACACAGAGAATCCCTTTCCAAGGAGGGTTTGCCTTCAGCATTCTAGGTAGATAACTGGTGACTGAAGAAGGACTTCACTCTCCCAAGAGGTGGGCTGCAGGCTGGCCAGCCAGGGAAGTAGATAAAGGAGGCTTATCTTTTAGGAAACAAATTAAACCAAGGGAATGCTTTTCTTCCTTTTTTTGAGTTTGTCATTCTCGCTTCAGGCAATGGCAGAAAATTCCTGAAAACAGGTCTTCTCCGAGCACTGACCCCCGTATTCGTAATGACAGGAGCACCCCTGTAATTTTCCATCCCTTCGCTATGCGTGTTTTCCTCCACAGCACTTAGTACTGTGTAACATTATGTGTAACGGGGTTTTGTGTGCTTGTCACTCCTAGAGAACACATACCTTCTGATGGCCAGAGTTTCATTTTGTATATTGTTAGGTTGTTGTTGTTGTTATGTGCCTTTGAGTCTATAACTCTTAGCCACCCTGTGAAGAGTAACTCAGATCCCTGCCCTATCCTGAGCTAATCTCACTGTCTTTGACATGCCTGTTCCCTTTATCGTAGTCACTCTGTCTATCCATCTCATCCAGGGTCTTCTTCTCTTCCCTTGCAAGCATACATCCTTCTCTAAGGGCTGGTCCCTCCTGAACACGTGCTCAAAGTATGTGAGCTGGAGCTTCAAAATCCTTACCTCCAAGGGGCCACCTAGCTTCTCCATCTCCAGGGACAGACCTGTTTGTTCTCTTGGCAGTTCATGGTATGTTCAACAGTCTTCTCTAGCACCACAACCCAAAGGCATTGATTCCTCTTCTGTCATTCATAGTTACTATCCAGCTCTCTGATGCATAGCAAGTACTTGCAAAGATCCTGGCCTGGATCGGGTGCACCTTTGTCTTTAGACTGACATCCTTGCTCTTTAGTACTCTGGAGAGGTCCCTGACAGCAGACTTTCCTAACGCAATTTATCTCTTGATGTCGGGACTGTTGGTGCCAAGAGTGTTGATATGGGTCTGAGCAAGATGAAAATAATAGCAATCTCAATTTCTTCTCCATCTGTCATGATGCTGCCAATTGGCCCAGTGGTGAGAATCTTTGTTCTCTTGATGTTGAGCTGCAGGTCTCTATGCTTAAGACAGTGCTTGTCACTATCTTACTGGGCCTCCCAGTCCCTCTCTTGGCTCCTTTCATGATATTCATCATCGATACTTCAATCGTGTACTGTAACTTACAATTTTATTACCACCCACTCTGAAGGAAGCTAGCCACCAGGATGTGAAAAGACACAAGTAGTCGTATGGACTGCTTAGGTGAGGAGGAACTCCAGTCATTAGCCAACCATGTGGGAAAAAAAAGTAGAACTTCTTTATACCCATGACAATCCCTGCCACATTAAAGCTCCAGCAAGTAGCTGCAACAGTAGCTTGCTAACTGTTGGAACCAGAGAGAGGAAGGGAAAGAGGAGTGGAAGAGAGAGAAGGAACAGGCAGGCAAATAGGCATGTGGCCAGCCTGAACCTGGGATCTGTGGCCAAGTCTATATGCAAGCCCAGCAAAGGGACTGGCTGGAAGTCAAAACGGATATAATTAACTTAAGAATCACAATAAACTTGTAGTGACTCTTAATAGGCTTCAAATATTTTCTTAATTTACCCTGGCTTCTTGCTTCTCTGTGTGCCCTTGCTGGGAAAAAGGGAAGGAGGAAAAGTGCGGGGGTGGGGGGCAGGGGAGTCTTAAAGGGGCAGCAATAGTAATCTTACGAAAGAAGGAATAGGTCTAAGATTTGGACAAAAATTCAGTGGCCAGAAATGCCCAGAGATTCGAGTTCAGCAGCAGCTACAGGAGCAGGAGAGAATCGGAGAGGATGTTAATATTTCAGGGTCAATGAGTCTCTGTGAGGATTGATAAAAAGCTTTGGAAATAAGTGATAATGGTTGTACATAAGATATGGTGGATGTCAGTAAGGCCAGCTGAGCTCTAACCCAGAAGACCACACCTCCCTGGTGTTCCGAATTCCCCAGCAGCTCTAGGGGAGAAAGCTGGGCAGCTTCCCTCTGTGGGGTTTACAACCTTGGAAAACCAATGGGGGTGTCGACTATAAGTTAATTCTGAATCTTGAAAGCAATGCATTTTGAGTTTTGAATTGTACACATAAAAAAAAGGTTGCAAGTAAAGGATAGTGTGAAACACCATATATAAACTTTGTAAGCAAACCAATTTTTGAAAAAGAATGTAAAATAGAATGTATATGAATGATTGTGTGAAACACAATGTAAATGAAAGATTTTCTAAAACACAATGTATATGCATACTCGTGTTTATTGTGACTTTGTTGGCAATAGCAAAGAGCTGGAAACAACCCAAGTGCCCATTAACAAATGAATGGATTGAGAAGCTCTGGTATAGTCACACAATGGAATACTACGCTGCATTGAAAAACAAGGAACTCATAAAATGTGCAAAATAGATGACCCTGGAGGACATTATGTTGAGTGAAATGTCTCAGTCACAAAAGGACAAATATTGCATAGGGCCACTGCTGTGAAAGGGGACTGACATCGGGGTTGAGGGAAGACAGAAAAGGAGGGGAGGAATGATGTATACTGCATTGAAACAGGTGAGGGAGAGAACTGTTTAAAAGGGATATATGATTGGATATTATTGTCATGGCAGGAGTCCAGAATGAAGGCTGCATAGTGGAGTGGACTTGAGGGGAAGGATTACATAACAATGAAAGAGTTTTTCTTTTTTTTTTCAAGGAGAAGAGTGATTTGGCAGGGAAGGGGGGCAGGGAGAAAAGTACAACAAAGAATGGCTGGAAACCCTAAGTCTCTGTAAACTTCCATTAAAATTAATTTTAAAACATTTTCAAAAAAAAAAATACCCCACAATGTATATGAACAAAACATGATGTAAAGGAATTATTGCATAAATACTAATAAAAAATATTTTTTAAAAAGGTTGCAGTAGTGAATGTTTTATTGTATATATTTGTTTACCACGATTAAAAAAAACCATTTTAAAAACAAAAACACTCATATAAACAAACAGAAAAGAAAAAGGAGTGGCGTGTTGTGAAATTGGACGCTTGTGCGACTATCTCTTGTTGTTGTTGTTATGGGCCCTTTCGAGTCCCTTAGGGAACAGAAAGAAGAGAATTGAACCGTTGCCAGGTAGAAGTGCATCTGGCCTGGTCGGGGGACAGCAGCACTCCCCGCCCCATTTCTTAGGGGACTGGATGTGGTCCAGGGCTGCAGTTCAACAGATCCTGAAGAGTTTGGAGTCAGCTTAGCCTCATGATACCGCCTTTGTTTGATCATTTCAGTTTTCATTAGGCTAAAAATGGTATTTGTGTCATAAATTTAAGGGCATCTGGAAACTAATCTATAATGCATGTAGGGAAAGAGGCAACATCTGATAACGAAGGTTCAAGTTCAGAAACAGAGTGACAGGATGTCATCGGGAGACTAGGAAGGCTTCTTGCTCTGCTCTCCACGTGACCTTGGGTTAAATGCTTAATGTTGAAGACTACTATTCTGGAGGTGCCATTGTATCTATATTGATAGACTCAGCTGAGGAAGTGAACAGCTAGACAGTGAACATTTTATTGGAATAGGTGAAAGGGAGGACAAAGTAAAGCGAAAGAACAAGAAGAAACCATGCATTAATTATAATTAACAATGTGGACCAGGATATGCATGACAGAATGGAAGGGGGGGAAGCTAAGGAAAGATTTACACAGAAAAATCATGGAAGACTGACAGGGATGGGCTGGGAAGGAGAAGCGAGCAGACATAAGTGGGTGAATAGGTAGTGTGAAGAAACAGGAAGAGAAAGGCCAGGTTCTGTGAGGATTTGACCAGATGTTGTAATAAATGGCATTGATCAATTGCAATTGTTATAAAACAAACTGCATGTGAGTGACTGAACGAAAACCAAGATTAAAAAAGGCAACAACAAAAAATAATAAATGGTAGCCCCACAGCCTCCCCCACTGCCTCCCATAAAAGTCCCACCCTGTTGTCCCATCATCACTGAAAAGGTTTCCTTTTCCCTGTAGCACAGATACAGCTGTCTGTGTCCTGCATCCTTTCCTGATGCCCCTCGCTTCTGATCCTCCTAAACCAGTTGCTTTCACAAAAGCATAAGTGAGCAGTCAACTCTCACTGCTATTCCAGAGCGAGAGGAAGAGAGAAGAGAAAGGTTAGCCAGCCCCAGCCTGGCAAAGCCTTGGTTCATTCAATTCACCTCAATTTCCTGCCATCTTTTCTCTCAGGAACCAGACAGATTTCTTGTGGTGACTTGCACCTCACAGTTTTAAAAGCATCCTTTTACAAGCATGTCCTTGGGGTCTTACCCTCGCCTTCTCAAAACTATTTATCTGTATTTTTTCCACACAAATAAAATGCTCTCCAGATGAAATTTATGTAAAATAAAAACATCTCTGTCTCATTGGAGATGATTGTAAGTTGGAGCCAATGGTAATATTGTCTTATTTATTTTGCAGGCCATTTTCTATTTTGTTTTAGAAATTAAAAATGGATACTGAATGTCTTAGTCTCATAATGACCGAAGTCCCTCAAGTGGGTACTTTTAACAAACAGAAATTTATTTTGTCTGTTTAGGAGGCTAGGAGTCCAAGTTCGGGGTGCTGGGTTGAGGGGAGGGCTTTCTCCCCCTGTTGGCTCTGGAGAAAAGCCCTGACTCCTTGAGCTTCTGCTTCTAAGTGATTTTCATGTGACCTGCTGCTATCTGTTTTCCCTCATCTCTGCTTGCTAGCTTGCTTGTTGACTCTTTTATTCTCAAAAGAGAGTGAGTGGCACATCCATGTTTATTGTAACTTTGTTCACAATAGCAAAGAGTTGGAAACAATCCAAGTGCCCATCAACAAATGAATGGATAGAGAAGCTCTGGTATATGCAGACAATGGAATACTACGCTGCATTGAAAAACAAGAAACTCATGAAATATTATACGAAATGGATGACCCTGGAGGACATTATACTGAGCGAAATATCTCAGTCACAAAAGGACAAATATTCACTGTTGTAAAATAGGACTGACATTGGGCTTGGGGGGAGACTGAGAAAGAGGGGATAAATAATGTATACTGCATTAAAACAGATGAGAGAGAGAACTGTTTAAAAGGGGTATATGAATGGGTATTATTGTCATGACAGGAGTCCAGAATGAAGGCTGCACAGTGGAGTGGACTTGGAGGGAGGGATTGTAGAACAATGAAAAAATTTTTCTTTTACTTTTTCAAAGGGAAGAGTGAACCAGGGGTAACAGGGTAAGCAGGAAAAAAAGTGCAACAATGAATGAATGGAAATCCTAAGTCTCTGTAAATGTTCATTAAAATTAATAAAAAAATAAAATAATTTAAAAAAAGAAAAAAGAGAAAGAGTGACTTAAATGCATCATTATACTATTGGCTATCTCATTAATACAACAAATAAAATTCAGCCTCAAATGAAGTCATAAAGAGAAGTACGCCAAATCCGTTGACTTTCAGTCAATTCCAACTCATAGCACCCTTGAGAGCAGGGCAGGATTGCCTGAACAATTCCCAAGGGAGTCAGTTCTTATGGAGGCACATTGCCACATCTGTCTCCCCTGGAGTAGCTGGGGGGATTCAAACTGCTGACCTTTAAGTTAGCAGCTCAGCACATAACCACTGTGCCACTAGGCTCCTCAACCACACATACAGGGAGTTAGGATTTACAATACATATCTTAGGGCAATACAATTCAAGCCCTAACATGGGAAGACTTAGCTAACATTTGCTTTGTGGCCTGGCCCTTGAGGCATTTTCTTTTGGGGACACTGTGAAGTGAACATGAGTTTATAGATCCCTGGAGAGTCGGGCCACCCAAGCCTTTCCATTGTTTCTCTCTTTTTAATCATTCCCACGGGTTATCAGTCCATCCTGTTAGGATCTTGTCCCCCCTGAGTGAGGGAGGCCTCTCCCCTATAACACCCAGCTTGGTGCTTCCTTCTGAGAGGAGGTCAACACAGGAGGTGTGGACCTGGCCTGACCCAAGACCCTTCAAGGGCCCCCCCACTGCTTGAGGGGAAGGGGCTTGCATGGTGCTCATCTGCAGACCCAGGCTTCGAGGTGTCCCTGTCAGTGCCCAGCAGGCCTTGCGGCAGGGGCACAGCCGTGCGCAGGTACAGTATCTCACAGCTTCGGTGACAGAAGCGAGCTCGCTGCTCCCTGGTCACTGCCTTTTTACCACGTCTGCCTAAATCTAGAAACACAGTGTCTAATGAGTATCCCCAGGAGCCCAGGTGTGTGCTCACACTCACTCACACACCCACACACAGTTAGAAATCAGCACACTTGAGAGGTGAACATAAACAAACCCACCAAACATTGACCTTTGCCAAGACCTGATTTCCTCCATGACATTGAGCTACCATGAGTTTAGGAAGAGAGGGCTCATGAGGAAAGCACTCCAAAGATAAGACAAACAGAAAGTGGGCAGGACTTTCCCTCCTGGGCGCCCACCTGTGAGGGTCCATTCTCTCCCTACTCTCCCATCTAGGTACTAGCGGCTCATCTGGTGAGGTTCCTCCCCCTGTCTCCCCGTCTCCTGTTTCAGCCATCCACCATTGCATTCCACAATCACAGCTTTGCTCCTTCTCTGGCTCAAGTGGGCTTCACTCTCCTCTGCTGCCCATCCAACACCACGCCAGCACTCGAACCAGGTTCAAGTTCTCTTCCTTCTTTCAGATGGCTTTTCTCACAGCCAGGTCTGACTCTGCTGACCTCTTTGGGCGCCAAAGCCTACCCTACCTATCCTCACTGACTGTCCCCTGTGCCTCCCACCCTGCCTGGTAATTGTTGAATAAGCTTCATCTCTCCATCTGGAAGGTGGCCCAGCACAAAGGTCGTGGCCCCTTCCTTAGACCCTACCTTCCCTTCTATCTCCCAACACCCAGCCTGGAGTTGATGTTGATAAATTAATGTCTCAAGATCCCGACTAAAGAAGGCAAAGGACGCTAGATGTGAGATGATCCGGCAGCTTCCAGAAAGATACTTGTGCATCAAAGCTCAAGGAAGGCTGAAGAAGGGAGGGAGAGAAGGGAGAGTGGAGGGAAGGCATTCGCTAAAAGCTTATGGAATACACAGAAGAGCTGAGTAGCAGAACAAAGACTCATTTAAAAGGGCGAAGGAAACACTAGAAGGCCGTTAATGGTAAACTGAATATGATAAATTATTACTTAAATCACTTGGTTTCACTCCTTGTTATTATGCACAGTTAATTGGAGGGAACAAAATGCCATGGAAAAGAGCTCAGAGCTGTGCCCCGCTGGGGGGCCAGGAGCCCTGGGAACCTCAGATTCAGGCTTCTGTCTTCTCCAGGGCCATGCAGTCATCATGACAAGCACAGGGCTGGCCACCACTCCCTGCCCAGGCCCCTGTAGTGGACAGATCCCATTCCTGCATGGCCTGTCCTCCAGCAGGCCACAACATTTGATATTCAGGCGGTGTGCGCTGGGAAAATCAGATCCAAATGTGTGTGTTGACTGACCCTAAAACAAAAGGAGGGGCCTGAGAAGCCAAATAGACTCCACTGTCTGTAGCACTCACTCCATTTGAGTAATCAAACCCTCAGTGTGGAAGATTTCTGCCCTGAGCCTTGAAGTTTGCTATTGTTTATGCCAACATTTTGCACTGTGCCCTTGATAAACCCAGGATGTAGATGTTTTGTACTGTACCCATACTACGTCACTGTACCCTTAGAAATATGTCAACAGAGGGGTGGGCAGGGAGAAAAGTGCAACAATGAATGAGTGGAAATCTAAAATCTCTGTAAATTTTCATTAAAATTAATATTGTTGTTAGGTGCCGTCGAGTTGTAGGCTACTCATAGCGACCCTATGAATGAAAGACCTGGACACCCGTATAAGTTTCGTCCTTTCTCCAGGTTCATATGGTTTCTGGAGGCAAGCTATTTCAGAAGTAGATACCACTCCTGCTTCCAAGCTTGTTTGAATGGGGGAGCTCCACCAAACACTGCCCACCACGGGTAACCATTCTCTCATTTGACACATCAGTGTCACAGTGTTCAACTTCACAGCAACCATGAAAGAAGATGGGGGGGGGGGGAAGAAATATGTCAACGGCAAGATATTGTAGCCTAGGCCCACATAGCCCAGAATCTAAAGGATTCTTAATATAGATGAAGAAGCTAAGAAATGGGAGAATCCTACCTTGTTGCTGGAACACCCCACACACACACACAGCGAATAAATGACCTCACTTATAATCCTGCGGTATGTGTCTCTCTTTATCCCTTGGGTACAACAGAACCCATAACAATACCCCAAACTCTGAACACTAACTGTGTCCCCACATCTTTCACTATTTCACTTGGGCCCAGTGGCTGATTGAATCACTGCTCAAAAACTTGGATTTCTGCTCTATTTTCCCCACTTGGTGTTTGTACTCTACACAATATATACTGGAGTTCCCAGTTATAAAGCACTTAGTGGGAAAGAGTGTCAAGAGAGACATACAGAAGTGAACGAGATGTACTTGTCACCTAACTCAATTTGGAGGACAGAAACAAGAGCATTCTAATTGTGGGCACAGGGGGTGGGGGATATCACTCTAATACTCGATTTGAGACAAAGAATTTTCTAGAGTCTGGAGTTTTATTAATAACTGTGTGGCTAAAGGGAGGAGAAGAAGGTCCAGTGAGGCTGACACCACCACCAACTAATAAAGACATTCCAAACCCTCTGGATTGTGCATCCGAGGAGGACTTCACACATAATGTTTATATGACAGTTAATTAGCAAGACCAGAACGCTGAAGTTCATGTGCTGACAAGAGAGTTTAACAAATAATACCTGAGGGCTTGTTTATGATTTGAGAAACAGAGGAAGGTTGTAAGATACAGCATAGGTGTATGTTTGAAGCCCATGTCCTTTTTCTTAAACATATATTTTTTGAAATATTTTTAATTGCGAGTTTTAAAGACTATTCTTAGCCTTCGGCTTTATCAAAAGAAAAAAAAAGTTTCCCTGTCATACTCCTTTGAGTGAAGTTTTAAGTAAATAAATAACATTATCTCAGGAGAAAAACTTTTTCACACATCTGTTAATTAAAGGTTCTCAGTCCCTCTCTTTGTAATTGGGAGTCAGTGCTAAAATGACCTGCGTGCGCGCGCATGTGTGTGTGTGTGTGTGTGTGTGTGTGACAAACCCTAAAAGCTAACAAAGAAACAAATATGGAATAATAGGTAATAATTTGTTGGGGGGTTTTTTGGAATAATAGTTTTTATATAAAACAATACGGGACTTAAGATTCAGAACTGACATTTTTATCCGTTTCAAAGGTGGGTGGTTGTGGTTTCCCCAACATAGTGACAGCAGGGCCACAGCTGAGATCAGAGTCCAGACAAGAACTGAGCACCCCCTGTAAACAGAGATTTCCACCCAGCCTCCCATCTGAGGGGACGCCACGTCTGAGCTTTGGTCTTAGTTTAAAGATTAAGCTTACCCATTGTTAGGTTGGCAGTACTTAAGTTGAAGGAAAGATATAGTCTCCACAGATTGGACTTTTTTAGGATGATTGGCTCACACTAAATAAAAACCATAAGGAAACTAAGAAAGGGCCCTTTTCACAGTGCCATGCTGCGAGGGGACCTCTGCCTTAGCCTTCCCTCTTTTTCTGAACTCATTTGCCCGTGTCCCCGCTTTCTTTCTGCGTCAGGTTTGCAACAGTTGTTTTATGTACCAACAAGTTGGAACCTACAATGAGGCGAGTTGTTGTTAGCTGTCATTGAGTCAAGTATGACTCAGAAAAAAAAAAAAAGTATGACTCAGAGCAACTGTATGAACCACAGCTCTGAACCCATCTTCATCATCTCTGACACACCAGAATGCATTGCTGCAGTCACTGTGTCAGTCTATCTGGTTGATGGTCTTCCTCTCCTTCACTATCCCTCACCTCTTCAAGCATGACCTTCATCTCCCAGGGATAGCATCACTTAGCAACATGCCCAACGTATGTGAGGTGAAGCTTTGTCATCTTTGCCTCCAAGAAGCACTCTGTCTGCACTGTCTCTAAGACATAACTGTTTATCCTTTTGGCAGTCCATGGGATATTCAGTACTCTTCACCACCACAGATCAACGTCATCGATTCTTCTTGAAATAACTGAAGTAGTGTGGTTGTGGTATTATTGTTGTTAAGTGCCCTCACTTCAGTTGTGACACATAGCTGTCCTATGCACAACAGAATAAAGTCCTGCACCACCTTCACGCTCTCTGCTGTGTTTACTAAATTGTGAAAAGTAAAGCATTTTTTTAAAAATAATTTTTTTCTTTTAATTGTCATTTTAACACGTTTACAGAAAAGTTAGATTTTCATTCATTCATTGTTGCCCATTTTACCCCCCTCCCTCCCTTCTGCCTCCCAAAGCTGACTTTTTGTCTTTTCATTAGTTTATTTACAAAATTCTAATATAAATTCAAACAATTTTTTTTCAATTTCCCTCACCCCTTCACCCATCAAATTGTACAACCCAATGATTAATCCCCCCTTCCCCCTGCACATCCACATCCCTCTGCTTCCAGCCTCTCTCACCCCTCCTGGATCCTTATACTCATTCTACAGTAACGGTTTTATACAATGTTTATCCTTGTGGGACTGAGTTAGTTCACTCAGCATAACGCTCTCCAGTCCCTCCCAAGTCAGGTAATAATTTACAAAGTTATTGCTCCTGTGTGCTGCATAATATTCCATTGTGTGAATGTACCATAATTTCTCAATCCGTTCGTTTGTGGTTGGACATTTGGGCTGTTTCCATGTTCTCGTGAAGGTGAACAATGCTGCTATATGAACATTGCATTTTAAAAGATCTGATGATTGAAGGTCTGTGCAGATAAGAAGCAGACAGAAAACCTTGACTGGAAGACAGTGTCAGAACCAGTAAAAGCTTTGTGCCAAATCCTGTAGACTTTACTCCCAGTGTGGATAGCTGTGCTGGGGTGGGGACAGAACAGTAAGCTGGGGCCCATCTAAAGGGGAGATCTGAGTCTCCAGTGTAACCCAGGACATCAGATATTTAAACTAGTAAAGTGAAATGAACGAGAAACAAACTCTGCCGGAAGGAGGAGGCAGACAGAAACAATCACAAATCCTTTCTGAAGAAATTTCCTCTAGTCCAAGCCTTAAAGATTACCACAAGGAAATTTATTTTTAATTAGAAGTTTGTAGTACCAAGAGGCAGTCGTCAGAGCAGAGCAGGGAGACACTGGATGGTTCAAAATCAAGAAAGGGGTCCGTCAGGGATGTATTTTGTCTCCATACCTTTTCAATCTATATGCAGAACAGATCATCTGAGACACTGGGCTGTATGAGGAGGAATGTGGCATCAGGATTGGTGGAAGAATCATCAACAACCTGCGTTATGCAGATGACACAACCCTGCTCGCGGAAACTGAGGAGGACCTGAAGCGCTTGCTGCAGAAGGTCAAGGACTGCAGTCTTCAATATGGATTGAAGCTCAATATCAAGAAAACAAAGATTCTCACCACTGGGCCAATTGGCAGCATCATTATGGATGGTGAAGAGATTGAGATAGTTAACAGTTTTTGTTTGCTTGGCTCCACGGTCAACACTCTTGGTAACAGCAGCCAGGAAATCAGGAGACGAATTGTACTGAAATGCAACAACGTCAGGCTGGAGACTAAGGTGTGCCTGATCCAGGCTATAGTCTTTGCAATTACGTGCTATGCATCGGAGAGTTGGATAGTGAATAGGGATGATAGAAAGAGAATTGATTCCTTTGAGCTGTGGTGCTGGAGAAGAGTGTTGAATAGACCATGGACTGCTAGGAGAACAAACAGGTTTGTCCTGGAGAGGGTGAAGCCAGAATGTTCCCTGGAGTCAAGGATTCTGAAGCTTCATTTGACATACTTTGGGTATGTTGCAAGGAGGGACAGGTCCTTGGAGAGGGACATCATGTTTGGAAGAGTAGAGGGATGGCGCAGGAGAGGAAGACCCTTGATGAGATGGATCGATTCTGTGAGTGGAGTGGTGGAAATGAGTGTGTTTGAGACAGTGAGGTTGGCACAGGATAGAACAGCATTTAGGGCTCTTGTACATAGGGTTGCTAAGAGTCGCAAACAACAACAGTAAAAAAAAAAAAGCTAAATACACGAGGAAATAAGTAACCAGGAATGAAATAATCAAAGTAGTTGCTGTTGTTGTTAGATGGCATGGAGTCAACCTAGACTCGAAGAGATTGTACAAACTACGAAGCAGAACCTTACCTTGCCGTATGCCAAACTATCCTCACCATCTCATCAAACCCACTGTTACAGTCCCTGTATCAAGCCATCGTATTGAGGGTCTTCCTCTCTTTCTCTGACACTCCACCTTTCCCAACATGATGTCTTTTTTCCAAGGACTGTCCTCTCAAAGCACGTCAGACCAAGACTCACCTTCTTGGACTCTGAGGAGCACCCTAGTTCCACTTTCTCTAAGATGGATTTGTTCATTCTTTTGACAGTTCATGAGATAGTCAGGACGCTTTGCCAACACCACAGTTGATTCTTCTTTGATTCTTGGATTCTTCCTCAGTCTATTTTAAGTGCAGAAATTATCAAATAGACAACTTAAGAACTAATAGAAAAACTTGAACATATGGAAGAGCTATGAATCACAAAGAATAGCCCTAACAAATTCTAAAATGAACCTAGGAGACTTTCAGTAGCTGAAAATATTTAACAACCGTAATTAGAAATGCAATGCATGTGTTAAATAGCATACTTGATGCATATGAAGAGAGCATCAAGAAATGATAAATATTAGTAAATGAAATAAAATGCAGCACAAGAATACAAAATGATGTCTATGAGGGGGAGGGGGAGGGACTGAGGGAGTAACAGCTGTGAATACAGATTTTTAAAGCCTCTGGTGTGTAGTCTGGAGTGTGTTGCACTCCTAACCACAAGGCCAGCACCTCTGGGACTTACAGGCTCTAAGGGAGAAAGATGGACAGCCCCCCTCCCAGTTAAGATTTACAGCTTCAGGGGAGCTCTGGTGGCCTAGTGGCAAGAAGCTGCACTGCAATCCCAGAGGTACATGGTTCGAATCCACCAGATGCTCTGCTGGGAAAGGAGGGACAATCTCCTCC
>NW_006399841.1:457034-472257 GCF_000299155.1 Elephantulus edwardii | reverse complement strand
ATATGGTACACCACGACCACAACTGTGTATGTGTATATGTGTGTGTGTGTGTGTGTGTGTGTTTATAAACTGTGAAAGTCCAAAACAATAAAATCAACTTGATTCTTAAAGCAGCCACAAAGAAAAGACAGACTATACGTCAGTGAATGAAAATTTGATCAACAGCTAACATCTCAACTACCATAAAAGATTCCAGAAAGCATCTGGATTAAGAGAACAGAATAAATCACATGCAAAAACTACAAAGTTAAAGTTCTGTGCTTGTAAAACTACCTTTTAAGAACAAGAATGAAACACAGACAAGTTCAGACAAAATTGAGGAAAAAAATTAGCACCAAAGCAACCAAGACAAAATATACTTCAAGCCCAAGAAAAATTATCCCAGAGAGAACGTTTGAGGCATATGGAAAATCATAACTGAAACCAAAAGTAACTGTGTTAATAAAGTTAAGCCAATATTAACTCTAAAATAGTCATGATGCGCTTAACAATACTAATAATAATCATCTCTACTTTGAGAGGTGAAAAAGATAACTGAGACCTAAAATGCCACATGTAAAAGCGTACAAATTGTAGAAGACTGACAGGAGATAGGACATTGTCAGATTCTTATGTTGCTCAATTCAGAGAGAGGACTAGATTGTTCGTTGACTTTAGACTCAACAAGTTCATTGCCATGGAGCAGATTCTGACTCATCGTGACCTTCCATGAGGAAAGGGGGTTCCCCAGGTTGTAAAGCTGAACAGGAGAAAACTGCCCATCTTTTCTGTGGCATGGCAGGAGGATTTGACATGGCCTTGAGCTTAGCAGCACAGTGTGCTATGGACCACACCACCAGAGCACCTTAGTTTTAGACAAACACAGGAAAAACAAGTCAAGTCAGTTGCCGTCCAGCTGACTCTGGTTCATAGTTTCCCCATGAACCATAAAAGATTGCTGTGCTCAGCAGGATTTCCCTTTTACCAGTTGATAGCCAGGACTGTCTTCCAACATCTCTGGATGAATTCAATCTGCCAACCTTTTGGTTACCAGCTGAACGCATTAATTATTTGCACTACTGGACAGAAAGTGATGCTACCAAGCCAAAGATCGATGACTTTAATTCACGGCATCTCGGGCCTGTTTTTAATTCTTTCTGGTCAAACATTCTTCTAGGTCGTATAGCCCTGGGGTGTCCACTTGCTGTGCAGAGGTAACTCGTGGTTGCTATGAAGCTGAACACTGTGACACTGATGTGTCAAATGCGTTAATGGTTACCCATGGTGGACAGTGTTGGGTGGAGTTCCCTGATTAAAACAAGCTTGGAAGCAGAAGTGGCATCCACTTCCGAAATAGTTTGCCTCTGGAAACCCTATGAACTAGAGAAAGGATGAAACTCACACAAGTGTTCAGGATTTTCATTCATAGGGTCACTATAAGATGCCTACAACTTGACAGCACTTAACAGCAATGCAAGGCCTAGACAAATGTTGCTGTGGTTTGGTGTCATCGAGTCAAGCACAACTCATACCAGCCATATGAACAAAATATCTGAACCCTGTCCTGTCCTGTGCCATCCTCACACTTCCTGACACTCAAGAGCCCATTGCAGCAGTTACTGTTTCAGTCCACCTGGTTGAGGGTCTTCCTCTCCTCCACTGACCCTCCAACCTTCCCAACATCATATCCTTCTCCAAGGAATAGCTCCTCCTAGCAACATATCCAAAGTACGTGAAGCAAAGCCTCATCATTCTTGCCTCCAAAGAGCACTCCGGCTGCACCCTCTCCAAGACACATCTGTTCATTTTCATGGCTGTCCATGGGATGTTCAGTGCTCTTCTCCAACACAACAGCTCAAAGGTGTCAATTCTTTTTCTGTCATCCTTATTCATTGTCCAGGTCTCGGATGCATAGTTAGTCATCAGAAAGGCCTGAATCAGATGCACCTTAGTCCTCAAACTGACACCACTATTCCTCAATAACTTGGAAAAGTCTCTAACCGCAGATTTTCCCAGTGCAGTGCATCTCCTTATTTTGTGACTGCTTGTGCCAAGGGTGTTAATTGTGGATCCAAGCAAGATGAAGCTGTATGTAGACTTGCTAAAATTCTTACTGAAGAAGTAAAATGAAGTGTACAACTTACAAATTGAGAAAAAAAAAGTATAACAAGTCAAGAATGAAGATCGTTTGAAAAAGAAAACAATAGAGAAGGTAGTATGAGAAGAAAGCACACAAGATAGAATCCATATATCTTAATAGGTCAGTAATTACTATAAAAGTGGATGAAGTGTTCAACGTCAGTACTGCCATTATTGGATTGAAAATAAAAGTCCCATCACGTGCTTTTTACGAGATTCATTGAAAACCTAAGGAAATAGAAATATTAAAAGTCAAAGAATAGAATTGGATAAATTATGAGAAATCAAGTTCCCACCTAGTGAAGTTAGTGTCTTAGTTTTCACATACTGAAGAAATCTACTCATACTTCACACAAGATGCCTTAAATGTAGATAGTTTTTTGTTGTTGTTGTTGTTGTTGTTGTTTTAAGATCTCGGAAGATGGCAGGGACTTAAGGCTACAGAAATATGAGCTCTGGTGGCCTAGTGGCAAGAAGCTGCACTGCAATCCCAGAGGTGTATGGTTCAAATCCACCAGATGCTCTGCTGGAGAAGGAGGGATAATCTCTTCCTGTACCGGTCAGATCTGATTTGATGGTACACACAAAATAATAATAAGGAAGGAGGGAAGGAGAGAAGGAGGGAAGAAAGGAGGGAAGAAAGGAGGAAAGAAAGGAGGAAAGAAAGGAGGAAAGAAAGGAGGAAAGAAAGGAGGAAAGAAAGGAGGAAAGAAAGGAGGAAAGAAAGGAGGAAAGAAAGAAAGAAAGAAAGAAAGAAAGAAAGAAAGAAAGCCATTTGAAATTGACTCTGTCACATAACCAATCTTAATCTTCCTTTGACCAGCCCAGCCCAGCGTCTCCAGTCTTATTTGTTTTTCCTGGCTTCTTCATTCTTTTCCTCTCTCTCCTCCTTGGTAGTTCCCTCTCAAATTTATTATCACACAGACAGAACTGACTCATAGCTGACTACCCTCCTCCTTGGCTCTCTGAGACTGTAAATCGCACAGAAGGAGATTGTCCGTCTTTCTTCCAAGCAGCTGCTGGTGGATTCAAACTACCAGAGAGGAGCAGCTTTTGAGCGAGATGCTTGGCTCCCCTCAGGCTTGATCGCCGGAGCCCTGGCACTCAGGAAATCTATTTCTTGCCACTCTTCACGCTGAGCAAATCCACTCTCTCCAGCCAAAATCCGAACCCACAGAGATGCTCAGAACCATCCACCTGTCTTTTATTTAACAAGAGCCTTTTCCCTCCAAAGATAGAGACTTATTATGAGTAGAGGTAGTGGTGGGCAGGAAAGAGTTTAATCTCGAATACTGATCAGGGCCTGTACCTAATCACAGTGAGAAGTTACACCTCGGGGAAGCCCCTCCCTAGGACTTCTTTCTCAGACCTCCTACCGTGGATTTGCATTCTTATACACCTCTGCTAAATACAAAAAGAAAAAAGGGAAAAAAAGTTGGGAAATCACTCAGAGAGGCATGCCAGCTCCCAGATTTCTCTTCTACTCATTATTTCCACCAGCCTCATCTGATTTTCATAATTTGTCAGAAAAGTTGCCAAGGTCCCCGCTCTACCTGCCTCCTGTCCTCCCCCTCCGTCCACCCTGCACTCCACCCCTTCTGAGCCCACAGCTGCTCAAAAAGTTTCCGAGGTCTCACCATCAAGGAAGAGCTGAGTTACAAAAACTTGAACGATTTGCTTAACCAATCAATAACAATACTTGTGTCATTGGCATGGGAATGATTTGAGAATGAGGATGTTTGAAATGCATTTAGAATCCTGTCAGGCACTTTCTAAGCACGCATTAAGTGTGAGAGATCCCAGTGTTAGTGGTGTTTGTCTTTTGTCTTGTTTTGATCATAGTTGTAGGTAAAACTGCCCAGGGATGGCCCCCCATCAGCCCTGCCTTTCTAAACTCCTTTTCTCTCTGCAGCCCAAATTGAGTCATGCTCGTCATATAACTATCAATAAATAGTAAACTAATACATATAACTTCTGAGTGGTGAGAAATTAGTGTCTTTCTTAAACAACTTGTAATGGCTTGAAGTTAACCTAATGAGTAAGGAGTTGCAATGCCAACCCACAGGCATTGGTCAGGAGTTGTAATGTCAACCCATATGAAGATAGTTCAAAGCCAACATCTGTTCTTTGGGAGACAGATGGGCAATATCCTCCCATGAAATTGGGAGTTCTAGTAGCCTAGGGGGTAATAATTTATGTTGTCAACATAAAGGCAGGCAGTTCGAGTCCACCAACTGCCCCTCAGGAGAAAGATAATCAGTCTTCTGTAAAGTCTTCAACCTCTGAAAACCAGCTAGAGGGTCAGGTAAGAATCCTTTCTGACTCAACAGCAGTGAGTTTGGAGGTTGGTTTGTTTGTTTACTGACTTAAGAAGTAAGAGATGTCTTCTGCAACTAATAAATAAAACAAAAAAGACTAACCTCTCAACTAAGGAGAGGTGGCCTAGTAGTAAGGAGTTGCACTGCCAACCCAAAGGCACACGGTTCAAATCCAGCAGCTGATCTGAGGGGGAAATGTGGACAATCTCCTCGTGTGTGATTTACAGTCTCTGAAAAGCCACTGGAGGGTCTGCTAACGACAACAACCTTTCACTAAACTAAGACTAGGTCCTCTTTCTGTAACTGCTTCAGATTATAACTGTTTAAAAAGAAGAAAACAGTCAAAACTTGGAACCCACACTGGAGACCGCTCCTCTTTGGTCTCACGACATTGGATGATTCCAGCTACCTCTGGTCCTTAGTGAGGCTGGGCCCCCCAGGTAAAGAAGAAAAGAGAGGGGAAAATCCTCCTTAGAAATCAGCAGAGAGAAGAATGGGAGTAGGGAACAAAGGGAACCACTTCCGAGTAAAATGGCTTTAAAACATCCCTCCACGTAGGAGAGTGAGTGAGAAAGCCTAGGAAGACCAAGAAGGACCCGAGGCAGCTTTGGTCCAGCGGGGTCAGTCCTAAAGGACCCTCTCCCTGCCCAGACAAGGCAATAACCTGGTGGCATCTGTAATGCAGCCTTTGTCAATCAAAGATCATTGGGGAGTCTGGAAGTGAAGAAGATTACACACCTGTAAGGGGTGGGTCTGTAAGCACTTGTAATAACACACATGCTTCAAACAGATCTATGCCCAGCAGAGAGGTTGGAGAACTTGGAGAGCGCCCATCAAGTGGTTGTCTCTGGGAAGGAGTCCACGGATGAGTCAGGTCAGACCTTGGCTCTTCCTGATGCCTTTGATGGGTCAGAAACACATCATTAGTTCAGCAAAACCGTCAATTATACCAAGCAGTCTCTCCTTAGCATCAGAATGTGTCTTGGAAAATAGAGGCTTATCCACAGAGAGTGGAAACTAAATCAGACATTTTTTAAAAAAAAAAAAAGGAAAATATGCTTATGTACAAATGGAATTCTTGCTAGTATGGAACACTGATCTGTCTGAAAACCGGGGTAAGGTATACCAGAACGTCAGACACAGTATCTCACGTCAACACTAGCTTCCTCTAATCCTCCTTTGCTATGCTCTCCTGGACTTCCACTCTTCTGCCTGCCTCTGCCCTCGCATGTCACAGTTTCCAAGGTTACAGGTGATTTCACGTGGCTCTCTCTCCTCCGTGTCTTCCTGATTGGAAAAAGCTCTAATCTCATCACCCATATGTTTACCAGCCTTTTCTGGAGTTTTGGCGTGCAATATTATGGAAATTCTTGTTTGTCAAGAACGTCATTTTCTGACCTGATCAATAAATTCAAAGACTTTAACTGTCTCTTTTTTGTCCTTTAATCACATTCTCAAGGAGTAGTGGGGGCAACACAGGCCTGGAGAACGGCTTCATATGAGTCTAATATGAATTACTCTCTGACAACTGAGAAGGACAGAAAATACAGTAACATTGAAAACCAGAGTGGGTCAGCGCCTCCTGAGATGAATCCTGAGATGGTCTCTCCAGGAATTGGTCTCGGGTTGATCTTTTCAACTCTTTAGCCATGGTCTCAAGAGAGGGACAGAAGGTTATCAGCTTTATGACAGATTATGTGTGTGTGTGTGTGTGAGAGAGAGAGAGAGAGAAAAGACACAGGCATAGCTAGGGAAAGATGGGTCGCACAGAAGAGTTGACGTAAAAAAGAAGGAAAAGGCAAAACAACTATGAGATATCATCTCATTCCAGTAAGAATAGCAAAATTCAACATAGCTGCAAACAGCAAATGCTGCCGAGGTTGTGGAGAAACTGGAACTCTTACTCACTGTTGGTGGGAGTGTAAAATGGTGCAGCCACTATGGGAAACTGTATGGCACTTTCTCAAAAAGTTGCAAATAGAGATACCATTTGACCCAGCAATTCCATTACTGGGAATATACCCTAAAGAAACTAGAATTGTCACCCAAGCAGATATATGCACACCTATGTTTCTTGCAGCTTTGTTCACAATAGCAAAGAGTTGGAAACAACCCAAGTACCTATCAATAAACGAATGGATAGAGAAGCTGTGGTATAGTCACAGAATGGAATAGTATGCAGCACTGAGAAACAAAGAACTCGTGAAATATTATACAAAATAGTTGACCCTGGAGGACATTATGCTAAGTGAAATATCTCAGTCACAAAAGGACAAAAATTGCATAGTGCCACTGTTGTAAAACAGGACTGACATGGGAGTTGGGGAGAAACTAAGAAAAGAGGGGATAAATAATGTACACTGCATGGAAACAGATGAAGGAAAGAACTGTTTAAAAGGAATATATGATTAGGTATTATTTGTATGACAACAGTCCAGAATAAGAGCTGCATAGTAAAGTGGACTGGAGTGGGGATGGGGAATTGTACAACAATGAAAGAAATATTTTTTCAAAGAGAAAAGTAAACTGGGAGGGTCAGGGAGGGAAAGGTGCAACAATGAATGGATAAAAATCCAAGTTCTCTATGAACTTTCACTAAAATCTCAATGAAATTTATTTAAAAAATAAAGGAAGGAAAAGGGAAGAGGGGAAACTTCCCAGGAAAGACAGAGGACAAATCTCCTGGATGCTGTAAAGAGAAAGGATGGAGGCAGCAATCTATGGCAGATGTTTGAGGCGAAGTGCCTCATCCCAAGGGAAAACATGCAGCCAGTATGAGAGACTCCAGGGAAGGAACGCAGAGCAACGTCATGAAGTTTATTGACAGACAGACACACTGCAGCCTGGAAGAACATCCATTGCCACAGAGGGAAATCGCTGCTCCGTGCATGAGGGGAAGAATTCAGTCCTTCACTCTTGGAGCAGGAATGAGAGGTTACCGAATTAGTTGAAAGACTACCAGAGAGTTAAAACGGTCTATCTAGTGTGAATTTGGCAGTGATGGGCACAAAGAATGGGCAGTCTCCTCCTGTGCAAGTAACTGCCTCTGAAAACCTGCCGAGGGTCAGCTATGGATTGCCTCCAACTTGACAGTACACAACAACAACAGTATTTACACATGGTCAGCAAAGAAGAGGAAGACCCTCAAAGAGATGGATCGGCCCAGAGTCCTCCACTATGGGTTCAAATATGTCAGAGATGATGAGGACGGCACAGGATAGGACAGGGTTCAGATCTGTTGACCAAAGGGTCACTATGAGTTGTACTTAACGGCACCTAACAAGAACAACATTTACACATAAACCAAGTGCCTCTGATTTTAGACGCTCATCCAGCAGCAGTACTCAAGAAATCAAACTACATATTTGCATTGGGTAACTCAGCCGTGAAGAATTCTTTAGAATTTTAGAACAGAGCCCTGCTGACACAGAGGCTACTAACCAAAAGGTCAGAGGTTCAAACTCACCAGCAAATCTGCAGGAGAAAAATAGGTCAGTCTACTTCCATCAAGATTACAGTCTGTTCTGTAGAATAGCTATGAGTTGGAATTGACTCAATGACATGTAACAACTCAGTCTTCAAAAGCATAGTTAGTACTCTGACGATGAAGGTAAGCTTTGCTATCGAAGATGTAGCTGGCACAAGCCTTGGTCTATTCAATCACATCAGGTGCACATGAAAGCTAGACAATAAAAAAGGAAGGCAGAAAATTAATCAATGGATTTGAACTGTCATTTTGGTGAAGGCTATTGAATACACCATGGAAGGTCAAGGGAACTCTAGTGGCCAAGCAGTGAGAAACTGCAACCTCAAAGGTATGTGGTTCAAATCCACTTTCTGCTCCATAGGAAAAGGATAGGCAATCACCTTTGTGTGATTTACAGCCTCTGAAAACCCACTGGAGAGTCAGCTATGGGTTGGTCCCGACTCAACAGCACACAGCAACATAGAATGCAACAAGAATGTGCAAATAAATCTTAGAATAAATACCACCAAGCCAAAGGTCGTACAGCTTTGGTGTGTCCTCTTGCCGTACAGAGATAACTTATGGTTGCTGTGAGGCTGAACACTGTGACACTGATGAGTCTAATGTGTTAATGGTTACCCATGGTGGACAGTGTTTGGTGGAGCTCCCTGGTTGAAACAAGCTTGGAAGCAGCAGTGGCATCCACTTCTGTAAATAGCTTGCCTCCAGAAGCCCTGTGAACCTGGAGAAAGGATGAAAGTCATGCAAGTGTCGAGGACTTTCGTTCATAGGGTCACTATGAGTTGCCTACGACTCAACAGCGCTTCACAACAACAATAACAAATACAACCAGAATGCTACTTAGAAGAAAGTGATGAGGTATCAATTTGCCCACTTTGGACATATCAGGAAAGATCATTTTCCAGAAAAAGGTATCATGTTTGAGAAACAAAAATGATGAAAACTCTCCGTGAGATCAGTTGACACAAGTAGAACTAAAACATATCGATGATCATAAAGTTGAACCACGTACTGCCTCACTATCAGGTCACCATGATGCAGAACCTTCTTGACCACAGTCATCAGCAGTGTAGGCAGCTCTGGTGGCGTGGTCCAGAGAGAGTCGGGCTGCTCACCCAAACGCTGAGCCTCTCTGCCGGTTCAAATCCACCAGCAGTTCCACGGGAGAAGCATGGGCAATCTTCTCCTTTGTGACTTACAGCCTTGGAAACACAAGAGAGAGCCAGCTATGAGTTGGTTCTATCTCTGTGGAAATAAGAGAAATGGAGAGAGAACAACAGACATTCATAGAGAGGCTTTCGGGTCCCAAACCAGAGGGGAAACTTAGACTTGACTGTATACACAGTGCATCTGAAGGTGGGAGAACGTTAACTCTAGAAGCTCAGGAGTGTCAGACAAAAATAGGAAGCGGAAGACAACCCAGGGTCTTGTCTGGAGTTATCAGGACCCCAAAGCCAGTGCACAAGAGAAAGCGGCACTGCTGCCTGAATCAGCACAAGATCCAGAATTCCCAGAACTTTTAACGGTGTGAAGGGTTATTTATTTCTGTGGCGCAAGAGGAAATTAGCTGAGCACCCAACAAAGTGCACAAGTCATCTTGGTCCACCAAGAAATCTTTTTTTCCTTAATGGTTTAATGGGTCCTGGCTGAACAGCAGGTGAGCCCCTGGCTTAAATGGAAGAGTCTGAGTTTCTATAACAGCCCTGCAAGAGCTAATAAGCCAGGGTGGGGAGCCGCATTAGAGCGGCTACTTCGGCCGAAACCTAAAGGGAAATGAAAAACTCTGTGGGCTATTTTACTGGAACAAGCTAAAGAAAGGATTCATTTTGAGAAGAAGATTAATTCCTCTGAAAGCAGGGAATCAGCAGAAATACGAGGTGGAAGATACAATGATAAGGCAGTAGGGCGCTATCTAAAATGTGTCGTGTCGTGCTGCACAGAAAAGATGGGAATCACCTCAGGAAAGAGGTGAAATCAGGAGAAGGAAATCAGACAGGAAGAGCCGAGGGCTCAGGGTCAGTAGCGTGAGCTGTCACGTGACTTCTACGGTGTCACCTGTGCCATCCATAGAATGTCCTCTCTGTACTTCAGTTTCCACATCTGTGGAGGGAGGATTTTATATACATCATAATAACAATAGGATCAACACCCATTGATAATTTATTCCCTATGCCAGATGTTCCAAATAGTTTAGGCTTACTTCATTTAATCATCATAGCAACTTTGTAAAGCGGGAGGCAAAATTCAGATTTGTGGCTTCTCTTGAAAATATCAGAAAAATCTGACAACGTTGAGCAGCAGTTCAAGCTGGTGGCAATAAGTCAGAGTTAAGTCAAGTTCAATTTACATGCAGCAGTCAACCAGCCACAGACCTCACCACTCCCTAATGCCCTGCTTCATTTGTTTATGACATCTAAGAAACCGTTGTAAGCATGTGGACTTGTGGCCCCTGACTTAAGTTATCTTTAAGTCCCTGGGGGGGATACAAACAGTCAAGCATTTGACTACTAACTGAAAGATTTGAAACTACTCAGAGGGCATCTTAGAATACAGGTATGACAACCTGTTTCTGAAAGGTCACAAACTTGAAAAACCCGTGCGACAATTCTACTCTACACACAGGGTCAAAGTGGACCAGAAATTACTTGACAACGACAAGCTTTTCTACCACTCTTCTGAGAGCTCATGGGGTGGGGGGTGGTTCTTGTTATCCTTTCAGACAATCCTCAATATTCAGACCTCAGGAGAGGAGGGCAGGACCTTGGGCTCCCCCAGACAAGCACTCCTATGGAGTAGAAGCATTAGAGGTGGGGCAAGATGTCTGTCGTGCCCAATAAAACAGATTCCGTGGACACTGGTTTTCTGCAGTTTGCAGCATCCTACTCCAGGGCTAAGGTGCACCATGATGTTTTCAGTTGCTTCACATGCACCTGAAAATTAGACAATGAATGAGGATCATCAAGGAAGATCCAATGCTTTGAATTGTGGTGTTGGGGAAGAGTATTGAGAACACATGGGTGACCAAAGAGCAAACAAATCTGTCTTGAAGTGCAGCCCGGCCGCAATGAACAGTGAGACTTCATCTGGCGTACTTTGGGCGTGTTATCAGGAGGGACCATGTTATCTGGAAAAGAACATCTTGCTTGGAAAAGTCCAGGATCCTAGAAGGAGAGGAAGCTCTCTGTGAGCTTGGGGCCAACTCAACTCAACTTTATGTAACAATGTGCCAGAACTTCATGCTCCCTTGAATGGATAGAAGTAATGGGGAAAAGAAGGGGATTCTGAAACCTCTAAGAACTGTGTCAAGACAGGCATGAATTCTTCTATCCTAGAAGTAAGATAGGAGGTGATCCTTAAAGAAGTTTCTTACCCTCTTTGTACCTATTTCCTCATCTATAAAGTAATAAGGGGAAAAGGTGTGTGTGTGTGTGTGTGTGTGTGTGCATTGTGTCTCCGAATTAATAATTGTTGTTGCTGTGTATGGGAAGCCAAATTTCATGCCAAATATTATATGAAAAACCATATACTTATCCAGGATTTGAAGCAAACTCAAAATTATAAGTTGGAATTTCTCTTGTGACAGATTACAGCAAAAGAGCTGTTTCCTGCAGACAAGAGACAGCTAAGGTCCCCCTGCAGAAGGGAGTGTTAATACCTGTGAAATACTTCCTTCCTGAGCCAAGCATCAGATTGAAAAAAGAGAAAAAGTTGGCTTCATTTACAAAAGAATTCTCTTTATGATTTGCTTTCCCTGACTCTCAATAAGTACACAGAGAGGCATGGCTTATAGCACTTCAGTTGATTTGAACTGCTGGCCCCCTGTTTTAGACACTCTCTGTTTTATCTCATTCTTGGTGTTCTGTCTTGTTATTAATTATTAGTATACTCTACCCCAGGTCTGCAACACTCGTGTACCTTCGAGGTGAAACCAACCCATAGCCGACTCTCCAGAGGGTTTTCTGAGGCAGTTAATAGCACTGGGGGAGATTTCCCATCCTTTTCCCACAGAGCAACTGGTGGATTTGAACTGCATACCTTCAGGATTACAGTACATCTTACCACCAGGCCACTAGAACCCCCTAATAGCCCCTACCTAACAGAGAGGGGAACTCTGGTGACATAGTGGGTAAAGGAGTTGCACTGTCAACCCAAAGGCACATGGCTGAAATTCACCAGCTTCATGGAAGATGGGCCATCTTCTGCTGTTATGTACCATCGAGTCACCTGTGATTCATAGTGACCTTATGTACAGAAGCTCTGAACTCTGCCTTCTCCTGAGCCAGTCTCACTGACTCCGACATGTCTGCCCTCATTGCCCCAGTTATCATGTCAATCCATCTGATCCAGCTTTTTCCTCTCCTGCACTGTCTCTCTACCCTTCCAAGCATGATGTCCTTTTCCAAGGACTTGTCCTTCCTAGCCATGTGCCGAAATATATGAGACAGAGCATTAAAATCTTTGTCTCCGAGGAGAAACTTTCTTATTCTCTCTCCAAGAAAGACCTATTTATTCCCCTGGTGGCCCATAACAAGTTCAGTGCTCTTCTCCAGCTCCACGACTCAAAGATGTCAATTCTTCTGTCATCCTTAGTCATTGTCCAGCTCTCAGATGCATAGCATGTAATTGTGAAGACCAGTCTCTGAAAACTCACTGAAGCGTGGGCTGAGTCGACTCATGATTCATGACACATAACAACAATAACAACACCTCCCTAATAGGATTATGAAAAGTAGAGGGAGAATCTGATTTCAAATGTTTGGTTCCAAACACTCCACCATGATGTCAGTGCTGTGATTTCATTCAAGACTGTATGCGCCTTTAAAAGAGAACCAGTAAGAAACTGCTGCAATTCTGAAGGCACGTGATTCCAATCTACCAGTTGCTCTGTGGAAGAAAGATGGGCAAACTCCTCCCTGGAAACCCACTGAGGGGTCAGTTATGGGTTGGTTCTGACTTGATGGTACCCAACAACAGCAGCAACAACCAGTGGTGTAGTCCATAGCAAGGTGAGCTGCTATTGCAAAGGATTTTGCTAATGCAAAGATGCTCCCTACATGTCTGGTTGCAATCCACCAGCAACTGCATAAAGACGAAGATGGTTGTCTCGTCCCATTGCAACTTACAACCTCACAGAGAGTCAGAACTAACTTGAAGGCAGGGCGGGAACAATTCTTGTAAGATTATGAAAAGAAAAGCTCTCTTCCTAGTTAGGCTAGTTTGTATTGGCTTTTTATTCACCAGGAAGTTCTTGCTGTTACATGGCATTGGGTTGGAACCGACTCATAGCTGACTTTCTAGCAGGTTTTCAGAAGCTGTAAATTACATGGAAGCAGATGGTCCATCTTTCTCCAGCAGATCAGGAAGTTAGGGACAGAAAGTTAAGAACAGAAATGATTTAGAGATAAACTTAAAAATCCTTCACTTTTGTGTACTTTCTTCTCCAATGTCTGTTTCTAAAGGGACCTCTGGTGAAGATAATGATCATGTCATTGATTTGTTCCTTAGAACAGGGAACAATGAAGTCCTACTGAGCAGTGGGATCCGGTTTTTTGCCAAATACTTTGGGAGGGTTCCTCTCCTCCTCATCCTCCGCCTCTCTCCCCTCCGTTGTATCCTTTGAAAACACTAAGCTCTCATTCCCCAACTGAAGGCTATTCACTTCTCTTTTTAGATCTGTTCACAGGAGCAAGCAGGGACCAGCATGCCCATCACTGACTGGTATCTGACTCTTCAGCATTGCCTCCAATCAAACGAGGTGCCACTGTTGCCCATAGTGATTCTTCTCATTTATGTGGAACAGAGATGGTTTCTGCTGTTTGCAATCAGAGCATTCTCATTCTGTGTGACGTTTCGGTGAAGGGGGAAAGATGGGAGACAGGAAAAGGGAACCCTTTCTATCTGGCTGTCAAAGAAGAGATTCCACTGGAAGAGACATCTGAACCGAGATTTCAATGAGACAGGGGAAGAAGGCATGCAAAAATCTTGGTGAAAACTATTCCAGGGAGGGAAGACCAAAAGTAGATATTACGATGTGGGAGCAAAGACAAGGAACTGCAAGGAGAACCGTGTGTTTAGATCCAAGAGAATGGCAGGAGAGGAGGGCAGAGAGCTAGCTGTACTCTGGACCATCTCCAGGCCACAAGAAGGAGTCTAGGTTTTATGATATGATTTTATTATATATGTATGTTGTTGCTGTTGTTATGTGCCGTCAAGTCGCTTGCAACTCATAGCGACCCTAAGTACAACATCCCTAAACCCTGCTCTGTCCTGTGCCGATTGCACCATCTCCGACGTACCCACCCCCATTACTCCAGTCACTGAATCAATCCACCTCATCGAGGGTCTTCCCCTCCTGCGCCGTCCCTCCACCCTCCCAAGCATGACGTCCCTCTCCAAGGACCGGTCCCTCCTTACAACATGTCCAAAGTATGTCAGACGGAGCCTCAGAATCCTTGCCTCCAAGGAGCATTTCCACAATACACTGTTGACTACACAGGTGGATTCCAAGACTAGAGGAAGAGGAGACTACAAGGGACATAAATTCCAAGAGATGAAAGTCACCGCGGGCCATCTCGGTTGCTGGCAAGCACACAGCCCACACAGATGCTGAAAGGGAGTGAAGGGTGAGAACATGTGTCAGAGATGCTAAAAGAACTGGGGAATAGGAGGGCTTAGGGGTAAAAGGCCAGATACTGACAGATACAGGTACCCAAAGGGGTTGATGCTGGATGATATGCAGAATGGAGATTTCAGTAGGCCTAAAAGCTTCCTTTGAGCATGCTGTCAGGGGGGACCAGTCCGTGGAAAAAGACATCATCGTAGGAAAGGTGGAGGGTTAAAGAGAGGAGTCAGCAAGATGTGTTGACACGGTGATTATAACAACGGACTCAAGTACGTCAGAGATCGTAAGGCTGGTGCAGGATGCGGCAAGGTTCAGAGCTGCTGTTCACAGAGTCGCTATGAGTTGTAGTCAACTCGATGGCATCTAATAATAACAACAAAGCAGATGTTTCCTATCAGAAGGGGAACTGGGAGAAACAGACTCTAAATCTGCTCAATGTGTCAAACTCCCTGCAGATTTCTGCTTAGGGATTAAGAACACGTTGGTAAATTCACCAGAACGTATGAATAATGACAGTGAAGCGATGAACAGAAAGAAGATAGAAAGATACAAAAGAAATCAATCCAGGCTGCCAATCAGTGTTAAGATGCCAGCATTTCTCTCTCTGTGTCTCTGCCCCTCTCTCTGTCTCTCTTTCTCTCTGTCTCTGTCTCTATGTGTCTCTGTGTGTGTGTGTCT
>NW_006399841.1:440856-456924 GCF_000299155.1 Elephantulus edwardii | reverse complement strand
TTTTTTTTATATGCCAGTATTAGAAAGAAAAGTTCATTTCAGAAATTTTTATTATTGGGGAGGGGGAAGATTGGGAGAGGGGGTAAAATGTTCAAAATTAATGAATGAAAAAAGTCTAACTTTTCGGTAAGTTTTTGTTAAAATGACAAAATAAAATTTTATTTTAAGAAACTTTTACTACTCTGCCTAATTTTCCCACTAGAGGGCAGTAGAGAATCATTCAGGCCATTCTTGACTGCGGTGAAGCTCATTGACTAGAATTAGGACATACAGTGAATAAGGGTTCCAGTTTCTCCACAATCTCACCAGTATTTGTTACTTGCTGTTCTGTTAAATTTTGCTGTTCTTACTGGAGTGAGATGATATCTCATAGTTGTCTTGATTTGCATCTCTCTTAGAGCTAGGGATTTTGAACATTTTTTAATGTGTTTGTTTTCCATCTTCTTTGGTGAAGTGTCTGTTCATATTATGTGCCCATTTTGCAATTGGGTTGTTTACCTTTATCTTTTTTGTGGTGCTTGAGTATTCTATAAATTCTAAATATAAGTCCCTTCTCATACATGTCATTACCAAATATTTTTTTCCCAGTCTGTGGCTTCCCTTTTTACCCTGTTGGAGAAGTTTTTGGATGTGCACAGGGACTTGATTCTTAGAAGGTCCCATTCATCAATTTTATCCTCTCCTGATTGTAGTACATATCTGATTCTAAAACCTTTAGTATTTGCATCTCACTGGTGCACGGAACATTAATGATCAAAGACTAGACAAGTTCTTGGATGACATCAAGGATTTCATCCATAAAATATACAAAAGAGTATTACAAAGTCAAGAAAGCAAAGTCCAACATTGGATGTCAGAAGAGATTGAAACTTGCACTAAAACTCTGAGAGGCCAACACAAGGGGAAGAAATGAACAAAGAGATGAACCACTGACTTCAAAGGGAAACTTGAGAAGACAAAACAAGGATTAATAATGAAATGAACAAAGAGCTGGAGTTAAAAAACCAAAAGTGATGCACACCTATATTTATTGTGGCTTTGTTCACAATAGCAAAGAGATGGTAGCAACCCAAATGCCCATCAACAAATGAATGGATAGAGAAGCTCTGGTATATTCACACAATGGAATATTATGCAGCACTGAAAAACAGGGAACTCATAAAATATTACACAAAACAAGTGACCCTATGCTGAGTGAAATATCTCAGTCACAAAAGGGCAAAAACTGAATAATGCCACTGTTATAAAATAGAACTAACTTGAGGGCTGGGGGCAAATTAAGAAAAGAGGGGATAAATAATGAACACTGCACTGAAACAGATGAGAGAAAGAACTGTTTAAAAGGAATATATGATCAGGTATTATTCACATGACAACAGTGAAGAATAAGAGACACACAGCAAATTGGACTGGGAGCGGGGGAGGGAGGAAATTGTGCAACAATGAAAGAATCTTTTTAAAGATTTTTTTTTAAAGAGAAAAGCGAACTGGGATGGGGGTTACGAAGAAAAAAATGTGCAACAATGAATGAATAGAAATCCAAGTTTTCTATAAACTTTCCTTAAAGTATTAATAAGAAAGAAAAGAAAAGAAAATCAAAAGGGAAGAATATACTACATTTCTCAAACGGAAAGAACTGAAGAACAATTTTAAGCCTCATATTACAATACTGATGGATTTGACAGGTGAAATTTTGAATGATGTATGAAGCGTCAAAAGAAGACTAAAGAAGTCACTGTACCAAAAAGAAATGGTTGATACGGAACCATTTCAAAAGTAGCATATGATCAAGAACCAATGGTAACTAAGGGAGATATTCCAACTTCGCTGAAAATATTTAGAAAAATAAGGCCCCAGGATTTGATGGAACACCAACTGATGTGTTTCAACAAACAGATGCTGCCCCAGACATGCTCTCTAGCCTATGCCAAGAACTTTGGAAGACAGCTTCCTGACCAGCTAACTGGAAGAGATATACATTTGTATGCATTCTTTTTTTTTAAATTTTATTACTTTTCTGTGAGTGTACCGTCAAATCAGATCTGACTGGTACAGGAGGAGATTGTCCCTCCTTCCCCGGCAGAGCATCTGGTGGATTCGAACGCACCTCAGGGATTGTAGTTGCAGCTCCTTGCCACTAGGCCACCAAAGCTCCCCTTGTATGCATTCTTAAAAAGGAGACCCAAAAGAGGCAGAAATTAACTAAGGATGTCATTAATATCACATGCAAGTCATATCTGATTAAGATGATGTGAAAATGTCTGGAACAATCCATTAACAAGGAACTGTCAGAAATTCAAGCTGGATTCAGAAGAGGCCATGGAAGGAGAGATATCATTGCTGATGACACACGAATCTTGTCTAAATGCAAAGAATACTAGCAAGAGGCTTACTTGTGTTTTATTGACTATGCAAAGCTGTGTGGATCATAACAAATCATGAACAAAATTGACGAAAATGGAAATCCCTGGATATTTAATTGTACTCATGGGAAACGTACACATAGGCCAAGAAGCAGTATCCAGTAGAACAAAAGAACACTGTTTAAAATCTGGAAAGGTGCATCAGCATGTTTCCTCTCTCTCTATCTATCCAATTTGTTTGCTGGTCAAATCATTTGAGAAATTGGATTACATGAAGAATTGTGCCATCAACACAGGAGCAAGACACATTTACAACCTATGTTATGCGTGGGAGCTTTTGTGGCCTAATGGCAAGAAGCTGCACTGCAATCCCAAAGATGCAGGGTTCGAATCCACCAGATGCTCTGCTATAGAAGGAGGGGCAATCTCCTCCTGTACCAGTCAGATCTGATTCAACAGTACGCAACGACAACAACTTATGTTAGGAAGATGACACAACTTCTTTTGCAGGTGCTCTTACTTTGTATACCTGCTTTACTGTTTGCCTGGAAGTTGACTCAGGGGGTGGTTTTGTTACAGCAGAAAAGGTGAGATTCTAAACACTCAGCCAAAATCTAGGGGTCAACAAAGTTTCCTTATTAAGCGTGCGGGTCAAGAATATCAGCTAATGCACAAATCGTTTTGACCCCGTGGGTCAGATTGGGCATAGAGTGTTGCACTTGGCACATGAGATTTCTTCATATTCGGGGGTCATTACTGTTTCCTACCTTTCAAGGTGTCCAGGCCCCGGCCAGGTACAGGATGTAGTTAAGGAATGGTAACTGTTGGGTCACTGAGGAAGGACAGACCCCAGTTCAGGCAAAGACAGACAGTTTATAGAGAAGAAACAGCCAGGCTGGCTCTCAAGCGGAGACCAGTCCCCACTAAAAGTTAGAGAGGGGTTTTATCTTCTTTTACAAGGAACTAGGGGAAGAGGATGCTTACAGATGCTTCCTTCCAGATAGGGAAATGGGCTGGTGTTCTCAGATAACTATTCCTGGGAAGGCGGGGGTAGGGTAGTTTCACATCCTTGACAGAGAGCAAAAGCACAGCTGCTGTTTCCTGTGATTGGATTCTCTCGGTAGTCATTCTTCGAGAAGGAAGATAGGACTCTGCAGTCCTGATAGTAACCAAGCTGGGCCAGCGTGTACCAGAGAACATAGCCCTTAGCGACACACATTAAGGCCGAAATTATTGAGGTATACACTTCTTAAAGTGGCTGTCATAACAAAATGGTTTCTCTAATGCTAACATTAATGCCTTTTGTTCATAGGGTCATTATGAGTCATTCTTGACTCGAAGGCAATCAACAACAACAACAACAATGCTAACATATGACTTCTCAATGGTCTCTGCAATTACTTGCTGTGCATCGGAAAGCTGGACAATGACTAAGGATGATAGAAGAAGAATTGATGCTTTTGAGCTGTGGTGCTGGAGAAGAGTATTGACTATACTATGGACTCCTAGGAGGACAAACAGGTTCGTCATAGAGAGGGTGAAACCAGGATGTTCCTTGAAGGTAAGGATTCTGAAGCTTCATCTGACATACTTTGGGCATGTTGCAAGGAGGGACCAGTCCTTGGAGAGGGACGTCATGTTGGAAGGCTGGAGGGACAGCACAAGAGAGGAAGACACTTGATACGATGGATTGATTCAGTGACTGGGTAATAGGGGCAGGTGTGTCAGAGACAGGTTGGCTCAGGATAGAGCAGGGCTCGAAACTATTGCACAGAAGGTCACTATGAGTTGCAAATGATTCAATGACACATAACAACAACGTTTAACACATAAGATACTGCTACTAAAGTTTCAGTTCTACACTAGAGAAGTAATCAAGGACCATCACCTGGAGGGTTCTACCAGCTTCCATCAGACCAGTAAGCTGGGTCTTATTAGAGTGTTGAGTCTTATTCTGCTTGTCTATCTCTATCAGGGCCTAAAGGAGCCCTGATGGCATGGCACACTATGTGTTGGGCTGCCAACCACAAGGCCAGCGGTTTGAATCTACCAGCCACGCCCTGGAAGGAAGATGAGGCAGCCTGCTTCTGTTAAGATTTAAAGCTTGGAAACTGGATGGGAGATTGTGAATCAGAACCGACTACTTAAAGCCCAGGAAGTCAAAGCACTCCCAAGACCAGTAAGCATTCAGGACCGGCAGCCATGGGGGAAGGTGGAGGGAGAGAGAGAAGGACAGGAGAAACAACACACTCTAATGTCTCAACAAATTATCTTGCCTCAGAAGCTGGAATTAAAGACAGATTTCCTCCGAGTAATCGCTCTATTGAAACCTTAGGCATTAGGCCTTCTTTATGCCTTTAAGCACCTTCAAACGGCATTCAGAATTAGAGTTGTCAGTCTGGAAGTCTTTCTTTACTAATTTGTTGTACATGAATGCCTGCTGAAGCCTTTGAATGGTAAGTGCTGTGGGAGGGGCCGTTTCCATGGCAACTCTTCAATGCACCCTTGTTCTTGTACTTTCATGAGGTTTTTTTCTCTGCTGAGCTGCTGTGAATGGGAGGGCAACAACTCAGTCAGGCCTGGAAGGCAGGGGGAGGAGATGGGAGAGACCCTGCCTTTCCAAGTGTATGGTCAGAAGAGATTGAACTGCGCTAAGCTTGCCTCAAAGAACCTTTTTATGAGGTCCTTGCTCTTCTGGGGGCGGGGGAAGAAATTTGCAACACACATCACAAAAAGACCAATTTCCTTAATATATGAAGAGCATTTACAAATTAATAAGAAAAAGATTTAAAACTCAATAGAAAAATGAGCAAAGGATACCAACAGGCAGCTCACACTGGAAAAAAAAAAATAAACCCCACAGCTTCTGGAATGTTATGACAGAGTGCTTAACCGAGACCTGGACAATGACTAAGGATGACAGAGGAAGAATCTATGCCTTAGAATTGTGGTGCTGGAGACGAGTCTTGAACTGCCAAGAGCCATGGACTGCCAAGAAAACAAATAGGCCTGTCTGTCTTAGAGAGGGTGAAACCAAATTTCTCCTTGGAGGCTAGGATTTTGAAGCTCCAACTCACATACTTTGGGCACGTGTCCAGGAGAGACCAGTCCTTGGAGAAGGACGTTATGCTGAGAAGAGTGGAGGGACAGCGTAGGGGAGGAAGACCTTGGATGAGAGGATGAGATGGATTGACACAGTGACTGGCACAATGGGGGATGGTGTGTCGGAATTAGCGAGATTGGCTCAGGACAGGGCAGACTTCAGAGATGTTGTACGTAGGGGTCACTATGGGTCACAGGTGACCAGATGGCACATATAACAACAACAATGCTTAATATAATTTATAATGAGGTAACTACAGACTTAACTGGAAGAAAAAATGTTTTTAAACATTTAGTTTGGAAGAGATTCAAATGTTTGAGCACATACTGTGTTCACGCCAACTCAGGTTGGTTCTGGCTCATGGTAAACCTACACTGAATTTCCAATGCTGGGCACAAATCAGCATCAAACATACTCTGAGTGAGCTCTGGTGGCTCACTGGTAAGGAACTGCACTACCAACACAAAGGTGCACAGTTTGAATCCACCAGTTGTGCCATGGGAGAAAGATAGGCAATGTCCTTCTTTGCCATTTTACTGCCTCTAAAAACCAGCTGGAGAGTCAGCTAGGGGTCTGCTCTGACTTACTGGCAGACAACAACAATATACTCTAGGTGAGAGGTAAATTGTTGCAGTCTTTTTGGAAAATGATTTAGCACTTTCACTTCCACAGGAAGTGAAATTCATTCTGCAGGTTATAGTTGGATTGACAAACAATGCAATAAGGAAGATTTGTGGAATGTATTCAGCCTTGTTGAAATAAATGGCTAGGATTATTGCTTAGGAACGACTAAGCAATGAAGAAAACAAAGATGCATGGGAATGATTAGTCCTAAAGCTTCACCACCCTGAGACCAGAGGAGCAGAATCATACCCAGCTTCCACTGCCAGCCCCGCTGAAAGGCATCCTGTTGTTTTACTTTATTTGGAGCATTTTAGCTTCTAATTTACTGTGTAGAGAGGTTGATTCAATCAAATGACCCCATCTAGACCTATGTGAGGTGCAAATAGTTAACACGTTCAGACACTAACCAAAAAGTTGGTGGTGGGAGGTTGAGAGATGCCTTTCCAGAGCTGCTTTCAAAGAAACAGCCCTTGAAAACCTGATGAAGCTCAGTTTTACTCTGACACATGTGGGGAGCTCTGGTGGCCTAGTGGCAAGATGCTACGCTGCAATCCCGAAGGCACGTGGTTCAAATCCACCAGGTGCTCCTCTAGAGAAGGAGGGACAATCTCCTCCTGTGCCAGTTGGATCCAATTCAATGGTACACAACAAGGAAAAAAAAAGTCTGTTCTGATACATGTGGAAGTCACGGAGAGTCAGAATCAACTCATTGGCAGCTGGTTCCTGGCTATGAACATGCAGATTTAAGGAGCTCCACAAATTCAAACACAAGAAACATGAAGAAAATAACACATAGGCATATTATATAATTAAATCACTACAAACCAGGGATAAAGAGAACACCTTAAAAGCAGCCAAAAAGGTCATGCTATATATAGACAAAGATAAGGATGGCTTTCGACTTCTTATTGAAAGCGAGACGAGCATAAACCAACATCTTTACATCACTAAAATAAATGTCAACCTAGAATTCTATGTAGGCTAAAAAATATCTTGCAAAAAAATGAGAGCAAAATTAAAATAGTTCAAGATAAAGCTGAAAGAATGCATCACCAGTAATCTTGCTCTACAAGAAGTCGTAAGGGATGGTAAGTTTGCATTGAAATTAATAATAAATTAAAAAGAAGAAGTCATAAGGGATGCCTTTAAGGGAGAAGAGAAAGGATGGCTCTTGGAAAGCACAAAGGAATGGGATAGTTTCTAATGGTTCATCCCTTTCCCTAAAAACTTTTAATGGAAAGAAAAAAATCACCCATAAAAAACACTTTCAACTGGAATGTGAGTGGAAGTTTACAGAACAAGTTGGTTTTCCGTTCAACCATTCACACACATTCTGTTTTGTAAGACTGATTACAATCTCCACGCTGTACCTCTTCCCACTTCTCTGTGTCTCCCATTCCCCAATTCCTATCCCTTCTTGCCTACTGACCATTATCCTCTGGCCACTGCTGCTCTGACGGTTGATTACGCTAAAGAGTGTGTTATTCACTGATGCTGTTGATTACCTTCTAATAGGAAAAAACGAAACAAAACTCAGCCTCAGCTGCTATCAGGTTGGTCCAGACTCACGGTAACCCTCCATTGGATCGCTAAGACTGTCAGCCACAGTGGAAGAACTGTCCGTCCTTCCCCACTGAGAGCTGCTGGTGGATTTGGACCACCAGGGGGGATGGCCTAGTAGGGAACTTGCTATGGGCTATGCTCCTCTTATTGTATGGCTGGGAGTTGAATCATGGGTAATTTCAGTTCCAAGGTTTAAGATTGACTAAGTGGCAAAGTCAACACCCTTGGCACCAATATCCAGGAAATTAAAAGACATATTGCGATGGGAAATTCTGCTGTTAGGGACCTTTCCAAAGTTCTGAAGAACAGTGGTGTCTCTCTGGAGACTAAGGTGTGTCTGATACAAAAGTTCTCAATATCTCTTTATATGCTGAGTTAGGAATCAAACAGGGTGGAGAGAAAGTAGAATAGGAAAAGAGGGCTCTGGGATAGGGCCCAAACCCACACAATTCTGGGGAAACCCGAGGGGACTCTTGCAGCCTGTAGTACCTGCAGTTCGGCAATGAGGAGCTCAGGCCTCACAAGTCTCCCAGAGAATGATCAATAAGGCACATGGCGTTTCCCAGTGGTAAGAGCACTTCTCTCCTCTCCAGGGACCAGATGAATGGCAGTCCGCGGCCTGTCTGCGTTCCTGCATCCGTCCTGCTTCCTACACAGATACAGCAACACCAGGGGACACACAATCAAGACTCTCTAGTCTCTGTCAACCACATGGAACTTTTTTTAATGGGAAATGATTTAAAAGCAGTGACTAATAAATGGCAAACAGAGAGCTTGGGGTGGGGAGAAGCAGCCTAGTCTTTTGTACATCCTGCCTCTCTCCTGTCTCTCTCTTCTCTGCTCCACTCCACTCCTTTCCTTTCTCTCTAATTTTCTCTCTTCCTGTTTTCTCTCTAATTCTTTTTATAAAAATTCCTTCTGTACCACAACAAGATAAAGGTAAACATCCCTCTTGAAAACTGGGCACAGGATATGAACAGACACTTCACCAAAGAAGATACTCAGATGGCGAACAAGCACATGAAGAAATGTTCAAAATCCCTAGCTCTAAGACAGATGCAAATCAAAACAACTATGAGATATCATCTCATCCCAGTAAGAATGGCAAAATTTAACAGAACAGCAAGCAACAAATGCTGGCGAGGTTATTCACTCATTCACTGTTGTGGAAGTATAAAATGGTGCAAAATGGAAGGCAGTATGACGCTTTCTCAAAAAGTTGCAAATGGAAATACCATTTGACCCAGCAATTCCACTACTGGGAATATACCCTGAAGAAACCAGAACTGGCACCCAAGCAGATATATGCTCACCCATGTTTATTGCAGCTTTGTTCACAATAGCAAAGAGTTGCAAACAACCCACGTGCCCATCAACAAAAGGATGGATAGAGAAGCTGTGATGTATTCACATAATGGAATATTATTATACTGTATAATATTAAAAGACAAGGAACTCATGCAATATTGTTTAAAATGGGTGACCCTGGAAGACATCATGCTGAGTGAAATATCTCAATCACAAAAGGACAAATACTGCATGGTACCACTGTTGTAAAACAGGACTGACATAGGGATTGGGGGGAGACTGAGAAAGATGGGTTAAATAATGTATACTGCATTGAAACAGATGAGGAAGAGAACTGTTTAAAAGGAATATATGATTAGGTATTATTTTCATGACGTAAGTCCAGAATAAGAGCTGCATAGTGAAGTGGACTGGTGGATTGTATAACAATGAAATAATTTTTTTTTCAAAGAAAAAAGCAAACTAGGGGTGAAGGGTGGGCAGGGAGAAAAACATGCAACAATGTATGAATAGAAATCCAAAGTCTCTGTAAACTTTCATTAAAATTTAAAAAAAATTTTCAATTTAAAAAAAGATTCTTTCTGTTTCTCTCTTGTCTGTTTAGTTGTCTCCTCACCCCCTTTCTCCAATTCTTAATTCCTTATCTGTTTCATATTCTCTAATTCTCTTTATTTCTCTTTCTATCTTACCAATTCTCTCCTCAGTTCTTTCTCTGTGTGACTTCACTTGTCACCTCATCCCTCGTTCTTAAACACTGTTTGCTTCCTGCTCCTACAACCTGTTCTGCAGGTCTTGAAGTTTTGGTTCCAAACTGATTTCACCGAAGTTACAGATGCCACCTGGCCACTTTGAGCTGTTCATCCCTCTAGGAAGACAGACAAACAAGGCTACCGTATTATGTGGTGTGACTGAGCCTGAATACCAGAACAGGAAATAGACAGGATTACTGTTATATAATGGAGATTTGAATTTTATTTTTTTAAGAAAGTATGTCTGGAATAAAGGAAATTCCTTAAGTCATCTCTTGGTATTACCATGCTCTCAGAGTAAAGCCAGTAGAAAACCGTAGCTGTGTATCATCAAGTCAGAACCGACCCCTAGCTAACCCTTCAGTGGATTTTCAGAGGCAGTTAGTTAATCACATGGGAGGAGACTGCCCATCTTTCTCCTGCAGAGCAGCTGGTGGATTTGAACTAAGTACCTTTGCTTTGGCAGAGCAGTTCTTTACCACTCAGCCACTAGCGCTCCCTAATGGACAAATACAGCAATTCAATTCAGACATGATTTTCTAATTGCCTGGACTTTTCAGTAATGAAAGTTTGGGTGACTCCACCAGACAAAGCCACGACCAACTGACCTGGTACGGGAAAGTCACGGGACTGCAGAGTGGGTGGGAGAAAGAATGGAGTTCAAAATGCCAGTTATGATCAAGTGATCAATTGCAGAGTTGAGAGTTATAAGTGCTAAGAGTATTTCTTCTTTGTAAGTGTGCATGAAGTGTTTTTGTTTGCTTCACTTATCGAAGATAAATGGGGCTATTTCTGGTTGAACATGCGTACGAAATAGACGCAAATACTATTCTATAGCTGTTTCCATTTAGAGATTATTTATTATTTAAGGAATTATAGTTTTCAATATGGATTCCATCTCAACATCAAAAAAGCCAAAATCCTCACCACTGGACCAATTGACAATATCCTGATAGATGGAGAAAAGATTGAAGTTGACAATGATTTCATTTTACTTGGATGCACCATCAACAGTCATAATAACAGCAATCAAGAAATCATAAAATGTGTTGCATCTGGGAAATCTGCTCTCAAAGGCCTCTCCAAAGTGCTGAAGAGCAAGGATGTCAGTTTAAAGACTAAGGTGCATCTGATACAAGCCATGGTCTTTTCAATTACTTTCTATGCATCTGAATGTTGGACAATGAAAAAGAATAACACAAGAATTGATGCCTTAGAATTATGGTGTTGAGAAAGAGTATTGAATATCCCAAAAGAACAAATAAGTCTTTTTTGGAGGAAGTGCAACCAGGGTGTTCCTTCTAATGTTGATGAAAGTCAGTCTCACATACTTTGGGCATATTGTTAGGAAAAGCCAGTCCTTGGGAAAAGACAGCAAGCTAGGAGAAGTGGAGAGTCAAGGAGAGAGAAGACCTTCAACAAGGTGGATTGACACAGCAATTGTAACAACGAACTCAACTATGTCAGAGATGATGAGAATGTCTAGGAAAGAGCAAGGTTCAAGAAGTGTCACAGCTCAGTATTTAAAACGTGACTCTGTTTTAAAGATCTGCGTAAGTAGCAGAATAGATCCAAGTGTTTATTTCTTACAAGTCATTTTATAAGGGAGAAAATAGACATTCCAATGGGTTAAGTGATTTGTCCAAGGAGACATAACTGATTAGTTACAAAAGCAAGACTAGCCTCCAGCACCAGCTGACTCCTAGTTTGCCTGTGACTCGACGGCACTTAAGAATAACATCAACAGAGAGGGAAAGAGAGAGAGAGAGATCAGCTGGTCCAGTGAAGAGAAAACGATGTGACCAAGACAAAGGTGGGTGACTTTTAGTTCGCGTCCCTCAGGACAGTCTTGCATTGTTTTTGTTCAAACATTCCTCTAGGTCATATAGCCCTGGTGTACAAGTTGCCGTCCCACGGTCACTTGTGGTTGCTGTGAGGCTGAAAATTGTGACACGATTGTGTCAAATGCATTAATGGTTGGCTACCCAATGCAGACTGAGAGTGGGGTGGAGCTCCCCGATTGAACAAATGTGGAAGGAGGAGTGGCATCCACTTACATAGTAGCTTGCCTCCGGAAACCCTATGAACCTGGAGAGGGGATGAAAGGCACCCAGGTGTCAAGGACTCTCCTTCATAGGGTTGCTATGAGTTGCCTGCAACTCAATGGCACTTAACAACAACAATGCCTGCCTTATCTATACCTTCCATCTCCAAGTGGGGCCACAGTTCATGGTCTCTCTATTAAAGAGGAAAACTTTTCCTTTTATAAGCAGCCATAAAGAAATACATCCAGACCAAAAGCTGAGCTGCTACTGTCAGAACCCCCTTCCTCACAACTGGATCGACTCATCCTCGCAGGCCGGCCTTTCTTGCCTTGGGGGGGGGGGTGCTGTGAAGTCCCAGAAGCAAAGGCACTGCTTCCTGAGGCTTTGAATTGTGTCAGACAAGCAGGTCTTCCCTCACCAGCTGCTACACTTTCGTTTATCTCCTCTGTGGCTCTAGGCTTGGGCTACGTCTCTAAACATATCACAGGCCCCCTCTTTCTCTGCTCAAGGTTTCTGAAATAGGGCTTCTCAGACTTCAGTGTGTATGTCAATCATGGGCAGATCTTGTTAAAAAGGACAGTCTGAGAGAGTCTAGGGCCTGACATCCTATATTTCTCATAAGCTCCCAGATAACGTCAATGATGGGCCACATTCTAAGAAACAGTCTCTTTGTCTTACAAACATCCTATAAGCTCTCTTCCCGGGACTCCAACATATAATTATAATTCTGTTTTTATATTTTTAGTGGGATACGTGAGCTCTCATGGTCTAGTGGCAAGAAGCTGTGCTGCAATCCCAAAGGCATGCAGTTTGAGGCCACCAGCTGCTCCATGGGAGGTTGGACAATCTCATCCTGTGTGATTACTGCCTCTTAAAACCGTCCAGAGGGTCAGCTGCCGGTTGGTTCTGACTATGGTACACAACACCACAAGGGGACTCTAGAGAGCTCTGGTGAGTTAATGGCAAGAAGCTGTGCTGCCAAAATGGACTGGGGGGTTGGAGAGAGAGGAAATTGTGCAAATATGAAAGAATTAAAGAGAAAAGCTAACTGGAGGGGCAGGGGGGGGCGATGGGTAGGGAGGAAAACATGCAACAATGAATGAATGGAATCCAAGTTCTTAATAAACTTTCATTAAAATCTCAAAAAAAAAGAAAGAAATACACAGTGTAGATATTTAAGTAGTTGGCACTGCTCCTATGAAGAAGTGAGGATCTGTGTCCCTTACCTTTAACCTGGGCAAATAAATGACTGAGTGATTACTGGACCAACATTGCTGAGTGGAAGTGACTCTAGGTCAAAAAGTGTCATGCCATTTCTGCTTGGTTGTGTTGGAAGACTTACTCTTAGGAAAACCAGTCTCCATCTGTTGTTGATGTTGTTATGTGCTATTGAGTCATATGCAACTTATGGCGACCCTATGTACCCTGCCCTATCCCGAGCTGATCTCATCATCTCCAACAGACCTTATCCTGTTATCCCAATCACTGTGTCAGCTCATCTCATTCTGCGTCTTCCTCTCTGCTACACTGTCCCTCCACCTTTCCAAGAATAAGGTCCTTCTCCAAGAACTGGTCCCTCCTGGCCCAGATTATATAGATATAGATGACATAGATATTGATATAGATTATGGATATGGATATGGATATAGATAGAAAGAGAGAGAGAGATACTATAATTCAAAAGACACATGGTTCAAATCCGTCAATGCACCACTGGAGAAGGATGGACAATCTCCTCCTGTGCAACTTACTGCCTCTGAAAACCTGCTGGAGGGTCAGCCATGGGATGGCTCTGTCTTGACAGCAAAAAACACCACCACACTTGAGTTCCTCCTCTCAAGAGAAAGGTATGCAGTTAAGTCTCACTTCGTAGAACTGCTGAGGAACTCCAGGAAAGCAAAGGAGAGAGCCTGCTCCAGGAGCTTTGCAGCTCATTGCCAGGGTGACTCATTGAAGCCACCTACTTCTGTCTCCCCTCAACCCCCACCCTACCCCGCTCCCCTTGCTCTGGTGCCTGATGGATCTAGCCTGTCAGAACAACTTTATAGTTCAAGCCATTAGCTTGACAGAATCTCACACAGCTGCCATCTTTCCCCAGCCCCCCCCTTCATTTGCACCTTTCCAATAAAAGCATTGCCTCTTTGATTACAGGAGAATGCGCCACTCTAATTGACTTTCAGGCATTAAAGTTTTACTGAGATGTTCTCAGAGGCTCCCTAGGGGGGCAAAGGAAGTGCTGGGCAGTGCCACTGGGGTGGGGGTGGGAGGTGTGGCTGGTGCTAGAAGACAGTTTCTAAAACCATTGGCTCTAAATTTTGCCAGAACTCTTTCTGAGGAACAATAAAAAATAGCTCCGAGTAAAGTAAGGATTCCATCTCACCCTACCGGAGTGGAGAGCCCACTGGGGACCAGCCTCATAGGGCATCCCACTGGCCTCTGTCACAGGGCATAGGACAGAACCAATGCGGAGCACCTCAAAACTGCACCCAACAACTCCAACTCTGGTTACATCATGTGCTGGCTGTCGTTGTGTGCCCAGAGTCAGAACCAACTCAGAGCTGAAAACACTCCAGTGGAGCCACAGGAGGAAATTGTCCGTCTTTCTCCCATGGAGCTGATGAGAGATTCGAACCACCTGTCTTTGGGTTGGCAGTGCAAATGAAAGTCATCATGTCTTCCTTGAGCTGGTCAACAACACGCAAACACAGAGGGTAGATCATGATTCAGCACGCGGCACTATAATTACATGCCAAATTACTGCTGGTTTGAGGTGCCATTGAGTTGCTTTTGGTTCATTGCAATCATATATGACAGAGTGGGACTGCCTCAGAGGGTTTTCTGGGCATTAATCTTTCAAGAAGTAGATCTCTAGATCTTCTTGTACAGAGCTGCTGGGTAAGTTCACACCCGCAACCTTTCAGCTTGCAGCTGAATGCTTAAGCACTGTGCCACATAATTACTGCCAGAAGAGGTAAAACAATGCAGGAGAGAAGAGTAGCTAGGGATGACTGACAAAGGTTTCCTACTACACAACAGACAAGAACTGAGGTTTCAAGAACAATACTAAAAACAAACGCTTATATACCACTTGCTTCCCCCTAAACATTGCAGCCAAAGACCACTGTCTGTGATGGGTTTGTGCTCGTTTTAGCAGTCTATAAAGCTACTCAAGACTCTTCACCAACACCATTATTCTAAAGCATATATTCTTCTTCTTCAGTCTACTTTATTCATTATCCAACTTTCAGACACAGAGAAAGCAAGTGAAAACACTACGGCTTACATCGGGCACACCTTAGTCTTTAAATTGACATCATTGCTCTTTAGCACTATGGGAAAGTCCTTGACAGCAGATTTTCTTTATGCAGCACATCTTTCAGTTTCTAGACTTCCACTACCATACATGCCGATTGTGGATCCAAGTAAAATGAAATCGTTGATGATGTTCCCTTTACTCCAGTGGTGAGGATTCTCGTTTTCTTAATGTTGAGATGTAACGCATATTGAAGGCTCTTGTCTTTAATCTTCTGCACTAAGTGCTTCACATCATCACTTTCAGCAAAGGTGTGTCATCTGCGCAATGCAAGCTGTTGATGAGCCTTCTTCCAATTCTAATGCCACATTCTTTTTCATATAGTCTAGATTCTCGAGTTTTTTGCTCAGCGTACTGATTGAATGGGTATGGAGAAAGGATACAACCCTGATGCACACCTTTCCTGGTTTTAAACTATCTATGTAGTTTGCCGTTGGGGAGCTCTGGTGGCCTAGTGGCAAGAAGCTGTGCTGCAATACTGAAGGCATGCGGTTTGATGCCACCGGCTGCTCCATGGGAGAAGGATGGGCGGTCTCCTCCTGCATGATTAACTGCCTCTGAAAACCCACTGGAGGGTCCGTTATGGGTCGGTTCTGACTCTATGGTACACAACAGCAACAGTATGCCCTTGGTCTGTTTGAACAGCTGTCTCTTGGTCTATTTATAGGTTTCTCTTAAAAAGAAATCTTGGGGGATGAAAGTCTACAAATCATATTGGTTTTTCTTACAATCATTCATAGACATTTTGTTTTATAACACTTTGTTGTTGTAACGTTAAGTGCTGTTAAGTCAAGTAAGACTCACAGTGAACAGAAGATCTGAACCCTATTCTAGAGCTATTGTTGTTCTCTAGTGTTCATGGGGTTTTCAAAGCCTGTTTTTAAGAAGTGGATTCCAGGGGAGCTCTGGTGGCCTAGTGGCAAGAAGCTGCACTGCAATCTCAGAGGCACATGGTTCGAATCCACCAAATGCTCTGCCGGGGAAGGAGGGACAATCTCAC
>NW_006399841.1:431543-440756 GCF_000299155.1 Elephantulus edwardii | reverse complement strand
AATTAAAAAAAAAAAGAAGTGGATACCAATCCTGCTTCCAAGTCTATCTTAATCTAAAAGCTCTACCAAACCCTGTCGACCACAGGAAACACTTACACTTTGACACATCAGTGGCACAGCTTTCAGTATCACAATGACCCCAAGTTATCTCAGTACAACACACTGACAGACAAGTGCTGTACCACTTGGAACAATGTTCTCCCCAAACACAGGTAACACCAGCAGCCCTTGAGTTCAACCAACTTTTATATACAGCGGCTCACCCATCAGGTCCTGATTGAGTTAAACGAGAGCCTTCTACCCCACAGCTGATTGTTGACTAAATCCAAATAGCCTGTCAGCTTACACTCAATTGCTAATGAAATTAAAAAACCTACCAGTTTACACCTGCTTCAATTAAATAAAAACAACCTACCATCCAGAATCCAGCTGCTTCAGGAGCCTTCAAACTGGAAACTTAGTCATTGACTAATCAACTTTAAAATACACTAATTTATAACACTAATTACCATTAAATAGAATAAGTCATTAAACCCTCTCTTCCCTTCTTAAAACTTAAAGCAAGTTAAATGTAACAATAACGTCTACTAACTTTTGTACTCATTGCTTCGTGCTTCTCACTACCTCTTGGGTTTGTTTTTCTTCTTTCTTGAGTACATACTTCAAAAACTATTTCCGAGAAGACACAAAGTACTGAGATTTCTAAGTTGCTGTTTTTAAGCAAATTGTTTGTTTCATCTTCAATCTTGAGCAACAATTTCACTTGAGGCATCTATACTTCTAGGCATAAAATTCTTTTTTTCCTTCTCACTTTGAAAATTTTTGTTACCTTTATTTATTTTTGTCCAGTATTTTTATTTTAAAAGGTGGTGAAAATCTGATTTTCATTTCTCTGTTTATGTTATAGAATGAACTGTGTCTCCTAGAAGTTATATTTCAATCCTGAACCCAGTATGTCTACGTATGGTCCTCTTTGGAAAAAGTATTGTTACATTAATAAATCAGATTAAGGAAAGTGAGTCCTAAACCTAATCTCTTCTGATTGATCTTTTAGAAAAAGAGCAGAACAAACACAGATAAACATGGCAGATGCATCTCTAAGTCCAAGAACGCCATAAATAGCCAGAGGCTATTAGAAGCTGAAAAATACAGAGAAAATCCCTACAGCCTGAATCCTGAACTTGAACATCTAGCTTCTGAACTGTGAGAAGATAGATTTCTGGTTTTTGGGGGGTTGTGGTTTGTTGTTGGGGTGCTTTGTGTTTGTTTTTTTCTTCCCTTGTTGTATACTGTTGAGTCGGATCTGACTGGCACAGGAGGAGATTGTCCCTCCTTCTCCAGCGGAGCGTCTGGTAGATTCAAACAGCAAGCCTTCAGGATTGCAGCACAGCTTCTTGCCACTAGGCCACCAGAGCTTCCTCAGGTTTCTGTTCTTTAAAGCTACTCATTCATAGTAATTTATTATGGCAGTCCTAGGAAATTCAGACAGCAATATGTACTTTCTCTCTAAAATATTTTAGGATTTTTCTCATTATCTTTAGTGTTGTGAAAATCCTTTATAATGTGTTAGATTTATTTTGTATTTTTAGAATTGTTTGTTTGCTGAGTTACCTTCAAATTCCTTTCTCTTCTTGTATGTGTGTGTTTGCTGCTCCATCAGGTAGTGGTGAAGCCCATTTTCACTTTCCTTGAAACTGGCATGATCTTGTGATTGCTCTGACCTGCAAGTTGCTACGGAAGCAATGTTGTGCCAGCTCTCAGCATAGCCTTTAAAAAGCCTTGTGGTGTATGCAATGAGGGTTGCAGAGTGGATTATATTTGGGGGTAGGGGGTGGGGTTTGGGGGGGGGGTGGGGGGGGGGTTGTGTACCAATGAGGGAGTTTTTCTTTTGCTTCAAGGAGAGGAGCAAATGGGGGGGGTGTTTGTGCGGGGAGAAGGGTGCAACAATGAATGAATGGAATTCCAAAATCTCTGTAGATATTCATTGAAATGAAAAATAAACAACCTAAATTTTTTAAAAAAAAAGCCGTGTGGTGTTGGTGTTCTTTGTTGTTCCATCGAAACTGACTCATAGCTGACCCTCCTTGGAGGCTGTAAATTGCACTGGAGGAGATTTCTTTCCCATCTACCTTTCTCCTGAAGAATCACTGGTATATTAAATTCTACAAAGAAGGGCCACCTTTGGGTTAGCACCACAACTCTCTACAGACTAGAGAAAAACCTCTCATGCTGTAAAAGAAATTGTGCCAGGCTGCTGGAGGAAGGGAAACCACAGCGAAAGATAGTGAGGGCACAGAAGTTGAGCCACTAAGTTTTGAAGTGGATGGTGAAACAGAAATAGAGAAATGAACCATGTCACTCACCCTTGCAAAGTGGTGCTCATCAAAGATATTAATAGTAACAACAAAAACTACCAAAAAACACTGGAAGACAGAAAATGCTGGTGAGGTTATGGGGAGATTCGTACCTTTCTCCACTGCTGGCCAGACTGTAAAATGAAACAACAGCTATGAAAAAAGTATGATACCTCCTCAAAAGCTAGAAGTAGAAAGATCTCATGATATAGCAATCCGACTCCTACGTATATATCCTGTATATCTGTTAAGAGTCAGGAACAGACACACACATGTCTATTTTTCCTGAAGCATTATTCATAAGAGAGAGAGGAACATGGAATCAACCTAAGTGTCCCTCCATGGGTGAGTGGATAAATAAAATGTGAATCCTGTGGAAACGTTTGAAGCCATAAGGGATAATGATGAGTCTTAAGACGTGGACGAACGTAAAGGACACTATACCAAATGAAGTAAGTCAATCACAAAAGGACAGATGGATTCATCAGAGATCAGCCCTCACTGGTGGTTACCAGGGGTGGGTAGGAGAGGAAAGGAAAAACAGTCTTCAGATGGTGGACGTGTTACTCTTGACAAAGCAGAAAGTGGCATCAAATGTGAGTGAGATTCACACAGCCCAGCCAAGGTAAACGATGTCCCTAAGCCATGAACAAGAGAAAATGGATATCTTTGGTTAAGATATGACAAATGCGTCTTTGCAGCAATAGGAACAACAACCAGGAAAATGTATGTTGTTGTTGTTGTTGTTGTTTTTAGGTGCCGTCGAGTCGTAGACGACTCATAGCAACCCTATGAACCAACGGCCTGAGCACTGTTCATAGAGTTTCCAGAGGCAAGCCATTTCAGAAGTGGATGCCGCACCTGCTTCCGGGCCTGTTTTAGATGGAAGCTCCACAAAACACTGTCCACCATGGAGAAAAATGTATAAGGTAACATAAATATGTACATAGGCGTATATGAGTATGGGTATGGATATGTGTGTACAGATAGCAGCATCTACAGATAAACTGACAGACAGGTGAATGTGTACATGTACGCTTGGTATAGATGTAGTAGTAAACTGTGTGGTGGTTAAGGCTGTATGTCAACTTGACTGTCTGTGATTCTCTGGTTAACCATAACGATGTAGGCATTTCCACAATAAATCTGCTCTGAGCAGCCAGTCAGTTGAAAGGGAGTTTCATTGGCCACATGGACTATATGCGAGGGTCTGGCAAAGCTCTCTTGCTTTTGGTCAGTCTGGATCCTACATCTGGTTCATACTCTCTGGTTCTTTGAAATTCAGCCAGATTGAATAATCACACAGATGTTTCCTAGGAAGACTCAGCAGTGTTCCTTTTCACAGTGAAGGCTGATGGAGGGTTTGTATTTGCATTATGAGAAGAAAAGAATACCTTTTTGAAATCTCTGTTCTGAAAAGTTTTGACATTTCGTTGTAACTTGAATTCTTTGCTAAAATATTATAAATGTTCATATTAATCTTGCCTTGATAGAGTAATCTAAAATATTTCTAATCTTTCTCCCTTTTTTATCGTAGGCACTAAATGCAATCTAGTGCGGTCTGGTGGGTTAGTGGGAAGGAGCTGTTGTGCCAACCCAAAGTCAGGTGGTTCAAATCCACCAGTGGCTCCCCAGGAGAAAGATGGGCAGGCAGTCTTCTCCTGTGCCATTTATTGCCTCCGAAAAACTGCTAGAAGTTCAGCTTTGGGTTGGTTCCAATTAGATGGTACACTAAAACACAACATGACAAACGCAACCCAGAATTATAGTCCATAAGCTGATGGCCTGCCCAAAACCCTTTAACCTACCTCTCCCTTCCCCAGGTCCCACCAGCCCACCCCAGAACACCTGCTGAGGGTTTCCGTAGTGCTGAAGCCTGTTGCTAGGAAAGGCTATTGCTAGGAGGGGGACATCATGCTTGGAAAGGTGGAGGGACAGAGAGGAGAGGAAAACCCTCAACCAGGTAGATTGACACAGTGACTGCAGCAATGGGATCTAGTGTGTCTGAAATGGTGAGGACAGCACAGGACGGGATAGGGCTCAGGTCTGTTGTTTACAGGGTCGCTATTACAGCTGCAATCCCAAAGGCATGCGGTTCGAGGCCACGAGCTACTCCACAGGAGAAGGATGGACAATTCCCTCCCATGAGATTAACTGCCTCTGAAAACCTGCTGGAGGGTCAGCTACAGGTCATTTACGACTCTACAACACACAACAACAACATGAATCCTACTCGATTTGAAAACACTTAACAACAATAGCAAGTAAGTCTCTGAAAATTATTGGAAAGGATTTTGAACTGCCATTTTTACAGTCATGTTTTCTAATCAAAAAGTACTTTATTTGTTGCTACATAATCACTAACAGGCAAATGATGTGGGGAGAAGGATAGGATAATTCTTTTACAGAATTTTAACAAACAACAAAGTACACTGTGTGAGTTTTACTTGAATCTGAATTTGAATACACCAAATGCAAAAGACATTTTTGCCATAATGAGGGAAAACACAACATGAGTTGGTACTAATAAGTTATTATTCATGTTCTCAGGTGTGAGATCTGGTTGTACACGGTGCAATTTTGACCATATCTTCATCAGTCAGGGATGCACCTGCTTCAGTTATAAAATGTTTCTACAACTGAAACAGAATGGTATCTGATTTTTGTCATCAAATTCTGCAGGGAAAAAACCTAGTGAACACTCTCAATAAAACCTGACTGGCAGAACACTGACTTGTTGAGAATTGGTTAATGGTGACACAAAGTGGTTCATTTTCATCTTCTTGCCACTTTCACATGTTTGAAAAGTATCTATAGTAAAAAACTGTTTTTCAAAAGCACTTTCCATAAAGTGAAGGGAAAAGACACTGAGTCAACAAATGTACAAGCCTCAACTGGAAAGGAATTAGGATTAGTATAATAGTAATATATAACAATCTCCCCCAATTACTGAGAAAACCTGACCAGCCCTACAGACAAACAAGAAAGACATGAAGCTGTTGTAACATGGAATAAGAATCACATTTAGCCAACAGATGCACGAAGAGGTGAACGTCACCACTAGAGGTTACAGAAATGCACATCAAGGGAGCTCTGGTGGCCTAGTGGTGAGAGGCTGCACTGCAGTCCTGGAGGCGCACGGTTCAAATCCACCAGATGCTCTGCCGAGGAAGGGGGGAAAATCTCCTCCTGTACCAGTCAGATCTGATTTGATGGTACACTCACACAAAAATAATAATAAAATGAATTTAAAAACAAAAAGAAATGCACATCAAAACCACAATGAGATAAGATTTTATTTGGCCAATATTTCATTCTGATGTCCTTGAATCCTTTATGCCTCTATGTACGCGCACTTCGTTAGTGGTATTCTTATCGTCCTCTTATTTTGTAGTAATTTTTCTTTCATCTCCCTTAATATCCGTCTATCTCCTCCCAACTGATTAACTGGCCTCTAAAATCCGCTGGACGGTCAGCTGTAATAGGTTGGTTCCAGCTCGATGATACACAGGAACAACAACAATTAACTTTTTATTAATTTTTGCTAATTCCTCTCTCCTTCCCTCCCGTCCCTGTCAACCATCCAAGCATTATTCCATTTGAGTATAAGCCATTCTAAATTTTTTTATCGTGGTCTTATAAAATATTTGTCCTTTTGTGACAGACTTATTTCACTCACCATACTACCCTCTAGATTCATCAATATTACGTAATATTTCACAAAAATCTCTCCTGGTTTTTAGTGTTGCATATTATTCCTTTGTGTGAATGTACCATAGTTTTTGTCTTTGCCACTGATGATAAAGTAGTGAAAGTCTGATATATTTTGTAGTAGTGGGAAACTGGTTTCCTTTGTTTATCAATAAATACCCTGTAACCAGGCTGCTCCTTGGAGGCAAGGATTCTGAAGCTCCACTTTACATACTTTGGGCATGTTCCAAGGAGGGACCAGTCCTTGGAGAGAGACATCATTCTTGGGAGGGTGGAGAGAGGCACAAGAGAGGAAGCCCCTGGATGAGATGGATTGACTCAGTGACTAGAGTAAAGGGGATGGGTGTGTCAGAGACAATAAGGTTGGCACAGCATAGAGCACGGTTCAGACCTATTGTATATGGGGTCACTATGAGTCACAGGCAACTTGACAGTACACAACAGCAACAACAGTTTAAAATAGCACTTTGCAGGAGACTCTGGTGGCCTAGTGGCAAGAAGCTGCACTGCAATCCCAGAGGTACGTGGTTCAAATCCACCAGATGCTCTGCTGGAGAAGGAGGGGCAATCTCCTCCTGTACCAGTCAGATCCAATTTGACGATACACACACACACACATACACACACACAAATAATAAAACTTTTTTTAAATAAAGTAGCACTTTGCATAATCTTAAATAAGATTTGGGAAGCTCATGCACCTTGACTCTCATATGCAAGCATATAAATAAAACTTATGTTTTTTTTCCATTCCAACGCCTATCTCCAAATTGGTCTTGTTGACAGCAGGTGGCAGAACTGTTTTTTCCAGTAACACGTTCATCCATAAAGGAACATCTGGTTGTTTCTACTTCCTTGCTATTGTAAATAAAGCTGCAGCGAATATGGATGTACATATATTTGTTCATGTCACAGCTTTTCTTTCTTTAGGCTATGTAGCTAATATTAGCATTACTTGATAAAATAGTGGTGGTCATTGATATTTTTATGTCCATCTTTCTAAGGAAGTAGCAAACTGCTTTCCATAGTAGTTGCACCATTTTACATTTCCAGCATTGTATGAGACTTCCAATGTCTCCACATCCTCACCAGCCTTTGTTATTTGCTGTCTTATGTAACTTCACAATGTTGCCAGGGTAAGATGATATCTCACTGTTGTTCGGATGTGCATCTGTCTAACAGCTTCAGCCTTTCCTTATGTGTTTATTGGCCATCTGAGTATCTTCTTTGGTGAAGTGTTTCTTCATGCCTTTTGTTCATTGGATCACTTGTGGTTTTATTTGGTCTCCTTGCCAACAGCTTCCCTGCTTCATAAATTCTACTTAAGTTGTCGTTTCCTCTTCCTGACTTCTGTGTGACTAGGAAAAAAATAGAAGAAATGTTTAAGTAATAAATGATGCACTTCAGTAATAAGCAATGTATTTCTTACACTCGTGTCTGTAGTTTTATGACAGTTACGTTTGTTGAAAATGGCTAAAAATGTACCTGCAGTTAGAGCTTGCATATGCAAGACAAATGCTTGATTAGCTGCAATTAAGTGCTCACAAAAATAAATACCAGGTGGAAGATTGCACTGTTCACCAAAGAACATTAGCAAAGGTAAAAGGAGGCATATCTTTTCTTTCCTTAAATAACTAAATGAAGAAAAATCACTAGTAATGCTGCCATTTGGAAATAATCACCATTAATTCAACCCATAATTAATTGTATCTTCCAATCCTTTTACTTGTCGTGTTTCAGAGATGCAGTTGAAAGCTTAGTACACACACAAACTTTCACAAACATACCTGCTTTAATGGGTACTACCTAGAGCTCCTAAGAGTCACAGCTTATATGGGAAATAAAACCCAGGCTACAGAAGAAGAGAAAGAAATTCCCTGGCTTGGTCCTTACTTTTTTTTTTCTCTAGTCTGCCATTGTTGTTGTTGTTGTGTTGTTGCTGCTGCTGTTGTTAAGTGCTATTGAGTTGACTGCAAATCATAGTGACCCTGTGAACAATGGATGTGAACCCTGCCCTAAACTGTGTCATCTTCACCACAGTGACCCAGTGAACAATGGGTCTAAACCCTGCCCTATCCTGTGCCAGCCCCACCATCTCTGACACTCTACCGCATAGTAACAGTCACTTTGTCAGTCCATCTGATTGAGGGTCTTCCCCTCTTTCGCTGACCATCCATCTACCTTTCCAAGCATGATATCCTTTTTCAAGGTCTGGTCTTTCCTAAAAACATGCCCAAAGTATGTCAGATGACGTTTCACCATCCTTGCCTCCAAGGAACACTCTGGCTACATTTTCCCCAAGATTTATCTGTTTGAGTTTTTTTGGCAGTCCATGGGCTGGATTTTCAGTACTCTTCTCCAGGACTATAACTCAAAGGCATCAATCTGAGTCAGCAGGTAGGTGGTTGCAGAACAGGGTGACTTACATCCACAGGTTAGTGGCCACTTTACTACACCTAACAGTTAAGGCCGTACTGATGTAAACGTCTTTGAGTATGTACACTAGACACAAGTAATATTGATACACTATGCCTCTCTTAAGTCAGGTTTTCCAGAAATAAACCCTGAGATGCAAATAAATCACAGCATGGGATTTCTTTTCCAAGCACTCTGAGGTGAACCTGATAAAGGAGAGCTGAAGCCGACTGAGGAAGAAAAGGGAGCTATGCAAGAATGTAGCTTCCAAGGGAACTGTTTAAAAGGGTTATATGACTGGGTATTATTGTCACGACAGGAGTCCAGAAAGAAGGCTGCTTAGTGGAGTGGACTTGGGGGGGAGGGATTGTATAACAATGAAAGAGTTTTTCTTTTACTTTTCAAACAGAAGAGCAAACTGGAGGGGAGGGGTGGGCAGGGAGAAAAGTGCAACAATGAATGAATGGAAATCCAAAATCTTTGTAAATTTTCATTAAAATTAATATAATAAAAATTTAAAAAAGAAAGGAGAAAAAAGGCCATTAGTCTACAGGGCCAATGGACCATGTGAACGTCAATCTCCTCAAAACCCTGAGACCAAAATAACTAGATGGTGCTCAGCTGCCACTGGTTACCACTCTGAATGATATTTACAGCAGAAGATTCCTGACAACGTGGGGAGGGGAACGTGGAACAAAACTCAGACTCAGAAAGTAAAGATTAGGATTTCTAC
>NW_006399841.1:416895-431303 GCF_000299155.1 Elephantulus edwardii | reverse complement strand
TGGGTGCCTTTCATCCCCTCTCCAGGTTCATAGGGTTTCCGGAGGCAAGCTACTATGTAAGTGGATGCCACTCCTCCTTCCACATTTGTTCAATCGGGGAGCTCCACCCCACTCTCAGTCTGCATTGGGTAGCCAACCATTAATGCATTTGACACAATCGTGTCACAATTTTCAGCCTCACAGCAACCACAAGTGACCGTGGGACGGCAACTTGTACACCAGGGCTATATGACCTAGAGGAATGTTTGAACAAAAACAATGCAAGACTGTCCTGAGGGACGCGAACTAAAAGTCACCCACCTTTGTCTTGGTCACATCGTTTTCTCTTCACTGGACCAGCTGATCTCTCTCTCTCTCTTTCCCTCTCTGTTGATGTTATTCTTAAGTGCCGTCGAGTCACAGGCAAACTAGGAGTCAGCTGGTGCTGGAGGCTAGTCTTGCTTTTGTAACTAATCAGTTATGTCTCCTTGGACAAATCACTTAACCCATTGGAATGTCTATTTTCTCCCTTATAAAATGACTTGTAAGAAATAAACACTTGGATCTATTCTGCTACTTACGCAGATCTTTAAAACAGAGTCACGTTTTAAATACTGAGCTGTGACACTTCTTGAACCTTGCTCTTTCCTAGACATTCTCATCATCTCTGACATAGTTGAGTTCGTTGTTACAATTGCTGTGTCAATCCACCTTGTTGAAGGTCTTCTCTCTCCTTGACTCTCCACTTCTCCTAGCTTGCTGTCTTTTCCCAAGGACTGGCTTTTCCTAACAATATGCCCAAAGTATGTGAGACTGACTTTCATCAACATTAGAAGGAACACCCTGGTTGCACTTCCTCCAAAAAAGACTTATTTGTTCTTTTGGGATATTCAATACTCTTTCTCAACACCATAATTCTAAGGCATCAATTCTTGTGTTATTCTTTTTCATTGTCCAACATTCAGATGCATAGAAAGTAATTGAAAAGACCATGGCTTGTATCAGATGCACCTTAGTCTTTAAACTGACATCCTTGCTCTTCAGCACTTTGGAGAGGCCTTTGAGAGCAGATTTCCCAGATGCAACACATTTTATGATTTCTTGATTGCTGTTATTATGACTGTTGATGGTGCATCCAAGTAAAATGAAATCATTGTCAACTTCAATCTTTTCTCCATCTATCAGGATATTGTCAATTGGTCCAGTGGTGAGGATTTTGGCTTTTTTGATGTTGAGATGGAATCCATATTGAAAACTATAATTCCTTAAATAATAAATAATCTCTAAATGGAAACAGCTATAGAATAGTATTTGCGTCTATTTCGTACGCATGTTCAACCAGAAATAGCCCCATTTATCTTCGATAAGTGAAGCAAACAAAAACACTTCATGCACACTTACAAAGAAGAAATACTCTTAGCACTTATAACTCTCAACTCTGCAATTGATCACTTGATCATAACTGGCATTTTGAACTCCATTCTTTCTCCCACCCACTCTGCAGTCCCGTGACTTTCCCGTACCAGGTCAGTTGGTCGTGGCTTTGTCTGGTGGAGTCACCCAAACTTTCATTACTGAAAAGTCCAGGCAATTAGAAAATCATGTCTGAATTGAATTGCTGTATTTGTCCATTAGGGAGCGCTAGTGGCTGAGTGGTAAAGAACTGCTCTGCCAAAGCAAAGGTACTTAGTTCAAATCCACCAGCTGCTCTGCAGGAGAAAGATGGGCAGTCTCCTCCCATGTGATTAACTAACTGCCTCTGAAAATCCACTGAAGGGTTAGCTAGGGGTCGGTTCTGACTTGATGATACACAGCTACGGTTTTCTGCTGGCTTTACTCTGAGAGCATGGTAATACCAAGAGATGACTTAAGGAATTTCCTTTACTCCAGACATACTTTCTTAAAAAAATAAAATTCAAATCTCCATTATGTAACAGTAATCCTGTCTATTTCCTGTTCTGGTATTCAGGCTCAGTCACACCACGTAATACGGTAGCCTTGTTTGTCTGTCTTCCTAGAGGGATGAACAGCTCAAAGTGGCCAGGTGGCATCTGTAACTTCGGTGAAATCAGTTTGGAACCAAAACTTCAAGACCTGCAGAACAGGTTGTAGGAGCAGGAAGGAAACAGTGTTTAAGAACGAGGGATGAGGTGACAAGTGAAGTCACACAGAGAAAGAAATGAGGAGAGAATTGGTAAGATAAAAAGAGAAATAAAGATAATTAGAGAATATGAAACAGATAAGGAATTGGAGAAAGGGGGTGAGGAGACAACTAAACAGACAAGAGAGAAACAGAAAGAATCTTTTTTTAAATTGAAATTCTTTTTGGACATTTTGATGAAAGTTTACAGAGACTTTGGATTTCCATTCATACATTGTTGCATATTTTTCTCCCCGTCCACCCTTCACCCCTAGTTTGCTTTTTTCTTTGAAAAAAAATTATTTCATTGTTATATAATCCACCAGTCCACTTCACTATGCAGCTCTTATTCTGGACTTACGTCATGAAAATAATACCTAATCATATATTCCTTTTAAACAGTTCTCTTCCTCATCTGTTTCAATGCAGTATACATTATTTAACCTATCTTTCTCAGTCTCCCCCCAATCCCTATGTCAGTCCTGTTTTATAACAGTGGTACTATGCAGTATTTGTCCTTTTGTGATTGAGATATTTCACTCAGCATGATGTCTTCCAGGGTCACCCATTTTAAACAATATTGCATGAGTTCCTTGTCTTTCAATATTATACAGTATAATAATATGCCATTATGTGAATACACCACAGCTTCTCTATCCATCCTTTTGTTGATGGTTATGTGGGTTGTTTGCAACTCTTTGCTATTGTGAACAAAGCTGCAATAAACATGGGTGAGCATATATCTGCTTGGGAGGCAGTTCTGGTTTCTTTAGGGTATATTCCCAGTAGTGGAATTGCTGGGTCAAATGGTATTTCTATTTGCAACTTTTTGAGAAAGCGTCGTACTGCCTTCCATTTTGCACCATTTTTTATTTCCACAACAGTGAATGATTGAATCACCTCGCCAGCATTTGTTGCTTGCTGTTCTGTTAAATTTTGCCATTCTTACTGGGATGAGATGATATCTCATAGTTGTTTTGATTTGCATCTGTCTTAGAGCTAGGGATTTTGAACATTTCTTCATGTGCTTGTTCGCCATCTGAGTATCTTCTTTGGTGAAGTGTCTGTTCATATCCTGTGCCCGTTTTTCAAGAGGGATGTTTACCTTTATCTTGTTGTGGTACAGAAGGAATTTTTCTAAAAAGAATTAGAGAGAAACAGGAAGAGAGAAAGGAAGGGAGTGGAGTGGAGCAGAGAAGAGGGAGACCCGAGAGAGGCGGGATGGACAGAAGACTAGGCTGCTTCTCCCCACCCCAAGCTCTCTGTTTGCCATTTATTAGTCACTGCTTTTAAATCATTTCCCATTAAAAAAAGTTTCATGTGGTTGACAGAGACTAGAGAGTCTTGACTGTGTGTCCCCTGGTGTTGCTGTATCTGTGTAGGAAGCAGGACGGATGCAGGAACGCAGACAGGCCGCGGACTGCCATTCATCTGGTCCCTGGAGAGGAGAGAAGTGTTCTTACCACTGGGAAACGCCATGTGCCTTATTGATCGTTCTCTGGGAGACTTGTGAGGCCTGAGCTCCTCGTTGCCGAACTGCAGGTACTACAGGCTGCAAGAGTCCCCTCGGGTTTCCCCAGAATTGTGTGGGTTTGGGCCCTATCCCAGAGCCCTCTTTTCCTATTCTACTTTCTCTCCACCCTGTTTGATTCCTAACTCAGCATATAAAGAGATATTGAGAACTTTTGTATCAGACACACCTTAGTCTCCAGAGAGACACCACTGTTCTTCAGAACTTTGGAAAGGTCCCTAACAGCAGAATTTCCCATCGCAATATGTCTTTTAATTTCCTGGATATTGGTGCCAAGGGTGTTGACTTTGCCACTTAGTCAATCTTAAACCTTGGAACTGAAATTACCCATGATTCAACTCCCAGCCATACAATAAGAGGAGCATAGCCCATAGCAAGTTCCCTACTAGGCCATCCCCCCTGGTGGTCCAAATCCACCAGCAGCTCTCGGTGGGGAAGGACGGACAGTTCTTCCACTGTGGCTGACAGTCTTAGCGATCCAATGGAGGGTTACCGTGAGTCTGGACCAACCTGATAGCAGCTGAGGCTGAGTTTTGTTTCGTTTTTTCCTATTAGAAGGTAATCAACAGCATCAGTGAATAACACACTCTTTAGCGTAATCAACCGTCAGAGCAGCAGTGGCCAGAGGATAATGGTCAGTAGGCAAGAAGGGATAGGAATTGGGGAATGGGAGACACAGAGAAGTGGGAAGAGGTACAGCGTGGAGATTGTAATCAGTCTTACAAAACAGAATGTGTGTGAATGGTTGAACGGAAAACCAACTTGTTCTGTAAACTTCCACTCACATTCCAGTTGAAAGTGTTTTTTATGGGTGATTTTTTTCTTTCCATTAAAAGTTTTTAGGGAAAGGGATGAACCATTAGAAACTATCCCATTCCTTTGTGCTTTCCAAGAGCCATCCTTTCTCTTCTCCCTTAAAGGCATCCCTTATGACTTCTTCTTTTTAATTTATTATTAATTTCAATGCAAACTTACCATCCCTTACGACTTCTTGTAGAGCAAGATTACTGGTGATGCATTCTTTCAGCTTTATCTTGAACTATTTTAATTTTGCTCTCATTTTTTTGCAAGATATTTTTTAGCCTACATAGAATTCTAGGTTGACATTTATTTTAGTGATGTAAAGATGTTGGTTTATGCTCGTCTCGCTTTCAATAAGAAGTCGAAAGCCATCCTTATCTTTGTCTATATATAGCATGACCTTTTTGGCTGCTTTTAAGGTGTTCTCTTTATCCCTGGTTTGTAGTGATTTAATTATATAATATGCCTATGTGTTATTTTCTTCATGTTTCTTGTGTTTGAATTTGTGGAGCTCCTTAAATCTGCATGTTCATAGCCAGGAACCAGCTGCCAATGAGTTGATTCTGACTCTCCGTGACTTCCACATGTATCAGAACAGACTTTTTTTTTCCTTGTTGTGTACCATTGAATTGGATCCAACTGGCACAGGAGGAGATTGTCCCTCCTTCTCTAGAGGAGCACCTGGTGGATTTGAACCACGTGCCTTCGGGATTGCAGCGTAGCATCTTGCCACTAGGCCACCAGAGCTCCCCACATGTGTCAGAGTAAAACTGAGCTTCATCAGGTTTTCAAGGGCTGTTTCTTTGAAAGCAGCTCTGGAAAGGCATCTCTCAACCTCCCACCACCAACTTTTTGGTTAGTGTCTGAACGTGTTAACTATTTGCACCTCACATAGGTCTAGATGGGGTCATTTGATTGAATCAACCTCTCTACACAGTAAATTAGAAGCTAAAATGCTCCAAATAAAGTAAAACAACAGGATGCCTTTCAGCGGGGCTGGCAGTGGAAGCTGGGTATGATTCTGCTCCTCTGGTCTCAGGGTGGTGAAGCTTTAGGACTAATCATTCCCATGCATCTTTGTTTTCTTCATTGCTTAGTCGTTCCTAAGCAATAATCCTAGCCATTTATTTCAACAAGGCTGAATACATTCCACAAATCTTCCTTATTGCATTGTTTGTCAATCCAACTATAACCTGCAGAATGAATTTCACTTCCTGTGGAAGTGAAAGTGCTAAATCATTTTCCAAAAAGACTGCAACAATTTACCTCTCACCTAGAGTATATTGTTGTTGTCTGCCAGTAAGTCAGAGCAGACCCCTAGCTGACTCTCCAGCTGGTTTTTAGAGGCAGTAAAATGGCAAAGAAGGACATTGCCTATCTTTCTCCCATGGCACAACTGGTGGATTCAAACTGTGCACCTTTGTGTTGGTAGTGCAGTTCCTTACCAGTGAGCCACCAGAGCTCACTCAGAGTATGTTTGATGCTGATTTGTGCCCAGCATTGGAAATTCAGTGTAGGTTTACCATGAGCCAGAACCAACCTGAGTTGGCGTGAACACAGTATGTGCTCAAACATTTGAATCTCTTCCAAACTAAATGTTTAAAAACATTTTTTCTTCCAGTTAAGTCTGTAGTTACCTCATTATAAATTATATTAAGCATTGTTGTTGTTATATGTGCCATCTGGTCACCTGTGACCCATAGTGACCCCTACGTACAACATCTCTGAAGTCTGCCCTGTCCTGAGCCAATCTCGCTAATTCCGACACACCATCCCCCATTGTGCCAGTCACTGTGTCAATCCATCTCATCCTCTCATCCAAGGTCTTCCTCCCCTACGCTGTCCCTCCACTCTTCTCAGCATAACGTCCTTCTCCAAGGACTGGTCTCTCCTGGACACGTGCCCAAAGTATGTGAGTTGGAGCTTCAAAATCCTAGCCTCCAAGGAGAAATTTGGTTTCACCCTCTCTAAGACAGACAGGCCTATTTGTTTTCTTGGCAGTCCATGGCTCTTGGCAGTTCAAGACTCGTCTCCAGCACCACAATTCTAAGGCATAGATTCTTCCTCTGTCATCCTTAGTCATTGTCCAGGTCTCGGTTAAGCACTCTGTCATAACATTCCAGAAGCTGTGGGGTTTATTTTTTTTTTTCCAGTGTGAGCTGCCTGTTGGTATCCTTTGCTCATTTTTCTATTGAGTTTTAAATCTTTTTCTTATTAATTTGTAAATGCTCTTCATATATTAAGGAAATTGGTCTTTTTGTGATGTGTGTTGCAAATTTCTTCCCCCGCCCCCAGAAGAGCAAGGACCTCATAAAAAGGTTCTTTGAGGCAAGCTTAGCGCAGTTCAATCTCTTCTGACCATACACTTGGAAAGGCAGGGTCTCTCCCATCTCCTCCCCCTGCCTTCCAGGCCTGACTGAGTTGTTGCCCTCCCATTCACAGCAGCTCAGCAGAGAAAAAAACCTCATGAAAGTACAAGAACAAGGGTGCATTGAAGAGTTGCCATGGAAACGGCCCCTCCCACAGCACTTACCATTCAAAGGCTTCAGCAGGCATTCATGTACAACAAATTAGTAAAGAAAGACTTCCAGACTGACAACTCTAATTCTGAATGCCGTTTGAAGGTGCTTAAAGGCATAAAGAAGGCCTAATGCCTAAGGTTTCAATAGAGCGATTACTCGGAGGAAATCTGTCTTTAATTCCAGCTTCTGAGGCAAGATAATTTGTTGAGACATTAGAGTGTGTTGTTTCTCCTGTCCTTCTCTCTCTCCCTCCACCTTCCCCCATGGCTGCCGGTCCTGAATGCTTACTGGTCTTGGGAGTGCTTTGACTTCCTGGGCTTTAAGTAGTCGGTTCTGATTCACAATCTCCCATCCAGTTTCCAAGCTTTAAATCTTAACAGAAGCAGGCTGCCTCATCTTCCTTCCAGGGCGTGGCTGGTAGATTCAAACCGCTGGCCTTGTGGTTGGCAGCCCAACACATAGTGTGCCATGCCATCAGGGCTCCTTTAGGCCCTGATAGAGATAGACAAGCAGAATAAGACTCAACACTCTAATAAGACCCAGCTTACTGGTCTGATGGAAGCTGGTAGAACCCTCCAGGTGATGGTCCTTGATTACTTCTCTAGTGTAGAACTGAAACTTTAGTAGCAGTATCTTATGTGTTAAACGTTGTTGTTATGTGTCATTGAATCATTTGCAACTCATAGTGACCTTCTGTGCAATAGTTTCGAGCCCTGCTCTATCCTGAGCCAACCTGTCTCTGACACACCTGCCCCTATTACCCAGTCACTGAATCAATCCATCGTATCAAGTGTCTTCCTCTCTTGTGCTGTCCCTCCAGCCTTCCAACATGACGTCCCTCTCCAAGGACTGGTCCCTCCTTGCAACATGCCCAAAGTATGTCAGATGAAGCTTCAGAATCCTTACCTTCAAGGAACATCCTGGTTTCACCCTCTCTATGACGAACCTGTTTGTCCTCCTAGGAGTCCATAGTATAGTCAATACTCTTCTCCAGCACCACAGCTCAAAAGCATCAATTCTTCTTCTATCATCCTTAGTCATTGTCCAGCTTTCCGATGCACAGCAAGTAATTGCAGAGACCATTGAGAAGTCATATGTTAGCATTGTTGTTGTTGTTGTTGATTGCCTTCGAGTCAAGAATGACTCATAATGACCCTATGAACAAAAGGCATTAATGTTAGCATTAGAGAAACCATTTTGTTATGACAGCCACTTTAAGAAGTGTATACCTCAATAATTTCGGCCTTAATGTGTGTCGCTAAGGGCTATGTTCTCTGGTACACGCTGGCCCAGCTTGGTTACTATCAGGACTGCAGAGTCCTATCTTCCTTCTCGAAGAATGACTACCGAGAGAATCCAATCACAGGAAACAGCAGCTGTGCTTTTGCTCTCTGTCAAGGATGTGAAACTACCCTACCCCCGCCTTCCCAGGAATAGTTATCTGAGAACACCAGCCCATTTCCCTATCTGGAAGGAAGCATCTGTAAGCATCCTCTTCCCCTAGTTCCTTGTAAAAGAAGATAAAACCCCTCTCTAACTTTTAGTGGGGACTGGTCTCCGCTTGAGAGCCAGCCTGGCTGTTTCTTCTCTATAAACTGTCTGTCTTTGCCTGAACTGGGGTCTGTCCTTCCTCAGTGACCCAACAGTTACCATTCCTTAACTACATCCTGTACCTGGCCGGGGCCTGGACACCTTGAAAGGTAGGAAACAGTAATGACCCCCGAATATGAAGAAATCTCATGTGCCAAGTGCAACACTCTATGCCCAATCTGACCCACGGGGTCAAAACGATTTGTGCATTAGCTGATATTCTTGACCCGCACGCTTAATAAGGAAACTTTGTTGACCCCTAGATTTTGGCTGAGTGTTTAGAATCTCACCTTTTCTGCTGTAACAAAACCACCCCCTGAGTCAACTTCCAGGCAAACAGTAAAGCAGGTATACAAAGTAAGAGCACCTGCAAAAGAAGTTGTGTCATCTTCCTAACATAAGTTGTTGTCGTTGCGTACTGTTGAATCAGATCTGACTGGTACAGGAGGAGATTGCCCCTCCTTCTATAGCAGAGCATCTGGTGGATTCGAACCCTGCATCTTTGGGATTGCAGTGCAGCTTCTTGCCATTAGGCCACAAAAGCTCCCACGCATAACATAGGTTGTAAATGTGTCTTGCTCCTGTGTTGATGGCACAATTCTTCATGTAATCCAATTTCTCAAATGATTTGACCAGCAAACAAATTGGATAGATAGAGAGAGAGGAAACATGCTGATGCACCTTTCCAGATTTTAAACAGTGTTCTTTTGTTCTACTGGATACTGCTTCTTGGCCTATGTGTACGTTTCCCATGAGTACAATTAAATATCCAGGGATTTCCATTTTCGTCAATTTTGTTCATGATTTGTTATGATCCACACAGCTTTGCATAGTCAATAAAACACAAGTAAGCCTCTTGCTAGTATTCTTTGCATTTAGACAAGATTCGTGTGTCATCAGCAATGATATCTCTCCTTCCATGGCCTCTTCTGAATCCAGCTTGAATTTCTGACAGTTCCTTGTTAATGGATTGTTCCAGACATTTTCACATCATCTTAATCAGATATGACTTGCATGTGATATTAATGACATCCTTAGTTAATTTCTGCCTCTTTTGGGTCTCCTTTTTAAGAATGCATACAAGGGGAGCTTTGGTGGCCTAGTGGCAAGGAGCTGCAACTACAATCCCTGAGGTGCGTTCGAATCCACCAGATGCTCTGCCGGGGAAGGAGGGACAATCTCCTCCTGTACCAGTCAGATCTGATTTGACGGTACACTCACAGAAAAGTAATAAAATTTAAAAAAAAAGAATGCATACAAATGTATATCTCTTCCAGTTAGCTGGTCAGGAAGCTGTCTTCCAAAGTTCTTGGCATAGGCTAGAGAGCATGTCTGGGGCAGCATCTGTTTGTTGAAACACATCAGTTGGTGTTCCATCAAATCCTGGGGCCTTATTTTTCTAAATATTTTCAGCGAAGTTGGAATATCTCCCTTAGTTACCATTGGTTCTTGATCATATGCTACTTTTGAAATGGTTCCGTATCAACCATTTCTTTTTGGTACAGTGACTTCTTTAGTCTTCTTTTGACGCTTCATACATCATTCAAAATTTCACCTGTCAAATCCATCAGTATTGTAATATGAGGCTTAAAATTGTTCTTCAGTTCTTTCCGTTTGAGAAATGTAGTATATTCTTCCCTTTTGATTTTCTTTTCTTTTCTTTCTTATTAATACTTTAAGGAAAGTTTATAGAAAACTTGGATTTCTATTCATTCATTGTTGCACATTTTTTTTTTCGTAACCCCCATCCCAGTTCGCTTTTCTCTTTAAAAAAAAATCTTTAAAAAGATTCTTTCATTGTTGCACAATTTCCTCCCTCCCCCGCTCCCAGTCCAATTTGCTGTGTGTCTCTTATTCTTCACTGTTGTCATGTGAATAATACCTGATCATATATTCCTTTTAAACAGTTCTTTCTCTCATCTGTTTCAGTGCAGTGTTCATTATTTATCCCCTCTTTTCTTAATTTGCCCCCAGCCCTCAAGTTAGTTCTATTTTATAACAGTGGCATTATTCAGTTTTTGCCCTTTTGTGACTGAGATATTTCACTCAGCATAGGGTCACTTGTTTTGTGTAATATTTTATGAGTTCCCTGTTTTTCAGTGCTGCATAATATTCCATTGTGTGAATATACCAGAGCTTCTCTATCCATTCATTTGTTGATGGGCATTTGGGTTGCTACCATCTCTTTGCTATTGTGAACAAAGCCACAATAAATATAGGTGTGCATCACTTTTGGTTTTTTAACTCCAGCTCTTTGTTCATTTCATTATTAATCCTTGTTTTGTCTTCTCAAGTTTCCCTTTGAAGTCAGTGGTTCATCTCTTTGTTCATTTCTTCCCCTTGTGTTGGCCTCTCAGAGTTTTAGTGCAAGTTTCAATCTCTTCTGACATCCAATGTTGGACTTTGCTTTCTTGACTTTGTAATACTCTTTTGTATATTTTATGGATGAAATCCTTGATGTCATCCAAGAACTTGTCTAGTCTTTGATCATTAATGTTCCGTGCACCAGTGAGATGCAAATACTAAAGGTTTTAGAATCAGATATGTACTACAATCAGGAGAGGATAAAATTGATGAATGGGACCTTCTAAGAATCAAGTCCCTGTGCACATCCAAAAACTTCTCCAACAGGGTAAAAAGGGAAGCCACAGACTGGGAAAAAAATATTTGGTAATGACATGTATGAGAAGGGACTTATATTTAGAATTTATAGAATACTCAAGCACCACAAAAAAGATAAAGGTAAACAACCCAATTGCAAAATGGGCACATAATATGAACAGACACTTCACCAAAGAAGATGGAAAACAAACACATTAAAAAATGTTCAAAATCCCTAGCTCTAAGAGAGATGCAAATCAAGACAACTATGAGATATCATCTCACTCCAGTAAGAACAGCAAAATTTAACAGAACAGCAAGTAACAAATACTGGTGAGATTGTGGAGAAACTGGAACCCTTATTCACTGTATGTCCTAATTCTAGTCAATGAGCTTCACCGCAGTCAAGAATGGCCTGAATGATTCTCTACTGCCCTCTAGTGGGAAAATTAGGCAGAGTAGTAAAAGTTTCTTAAAATAAAATTTTATTTTGTCATTTTAACAAAAACTTACCGAAAAGTTAGACTTTTTTCATTCATTAATTTTGAACATTTTACCCCCTCTCCCAATCTTCCCCCTCCCCAATAATAAAAATTTCTGAAATGAACTTTTCTTTCTAATACTGGCATATAAAAAAAATAAATAGAAATAAAACTTAATTTCTTCCCATTGTAATAAAAAAATAGTGAACGTATGAGTAATTCATCATCATCACTTCTTAAAACTCTTTCCCTCTCTCTGGTTCTCTCTCTGTCTCTTTCTCTCACTTTCTCTCTGTCCAACTATCAAGTTGGAACAGACTCGTAGCTAATCCTCCAGTGAATTACAGTTAGTATTTGTCATTTTTAAAAAAGGAAAACTTCACTTCTGGCTCTAATTTCATAAGCAGTTTGAATGACAGCTTGATAGCAAGGTCGACCATTTGAAGAAATTAAACTAAGAAGGCTCTTTGATGGTTTAGGAGATGTTCACCAGAAGAATTTATCTTTAAAATAGAAGATTATCTTTCCTATTGTGGTGACAGCATCAAAACTCAATTTGGGATCACACACTATCTATTCTGTGCTGTATGGTACAAGTTGGCCCTTTTTGGGGCCTCTAGAAAGGGACTGATTGCCAAGTGTATCACCATCAGAGAGTTGAAATGGGTTAGTGTCAACATCACTGTAAATGAGGAACATTTGGTAGGAAGCAGGAGTGGCATCCGCTTCCTAAACAACATGCCTCTGGAAACCTCTATGAACTTGGAGAAATGACAATAGTTTTTAAAAGGCTTCAGGCCTTTTGCTCATAGGATCACTACGAGTCCTGCTCGACTCAACGACAATCAACAACAACAAAATGCATGGAAGGAGACTGTACCTCTTTCCCCCTTGGAGTCGCTGAAGGATTTGAATGGCTCGAGAGGGCTGCAGGTCTTCAGAGAAAGGACGTTCCAAAGACTGGACTTTTCCGACAAGCATAAAATAGCATACAACTTTTGACATAAATATTTCAAACACTCTGAGTCGGAACACTTATCTGACCTTTGAATAATTACTTCATTATTATTTTCTAGTCTATTTATGCATCAGAAGACTCTAATCTCTTAGCAAATCATTAGAGTTTTGAGGAAATTCCAAAACTGTTCAATTTCTCGAAGAATCTGATCCTCACCCACAATCTCAAAACCAAGCTCCTTGCCATCGAGGCGCAGCTGAGTCATAACTGAGAAGTCGTTGCGTTTCCGAGGCCGTAAATTGCACAGGAGGAGACTGCCCATCCTTCCCTAAAACTACCACTGGTGGATTTCAGCCCCTAGCAGGGCTTGGATTACCAGCACAACTCTGTACACACTACACCACCGGAGCTCGCCCATAGCCACAGCAGGCTGCATTAAAATTTTTATTTAGCACTTCTGAATGAATCACACAGCTGGGGTTTGTTTGTTTGTTTATTTTTCTAAAATTCATCTTTAAAATATTTGGATAATTACGAGCAGACAGCAACAAATCAAGGCTTTAAACAATTTCATGTTTGTAAATCGATTTTCAAAATAAACCCTCTTGAAACAAGCAAACAAGAGGAACAAAACAAAAACACATTCATTCCCCCACTCTGGCGGTCTAGATGGCAAGCCTGAGGATGGGGTGCAAAGTTGTTAATGTGCCATTGAGTCAGGTACAAGCCATAGCGATCCTGTGAACGACAGATTCAAGCCCTATCCTATCCGTCTCCTCCGCATCTCCGACACGCTTCAGCCCATTGCTGCGATCACTGTGCCCATCCATCTCTCTGAGGGTCTTCTCCTTCAATGACCTTCCACTTTGCTAAGTATTAGGTCCTTTTCCAAGGATTAGCCCCTACTAACAACATCCTCAAAGTATATGATAAGGAGTTTTACTTACTATCCTTGTCTCCAAAGAGCACCATGGTTTCATTTTCTCAAGGACAAACTTGTTTATTCTCTTGCCAATTCATGGGATCTTCAACACTCTTTTACAACACCACAACTCAAAGATGATTCTTCTTCTATCTCCCTTAGACACTGGCCAGCTCTCAGATAGATGTATAGCAGGTGATTAGAAAGACTATGGCTTGAATCAGGAGCACCTTAGTCTTTAAATTTACATCATTGTTCTTCAGGACTTTGGAGAGGCTCTGACAGCCGACATTCCTAATGCTGTACATCTCTTGAAGGCTGGTATCGGCGGTGTTGATGGTGGATCCAAGTACAATAAAATCTTTGGCAATTTCAATCTTTTCTCCATCTATCTATAAGGTTGAAACTAAGGTGTTTCCATTTTGCTGACTTTTTTTTTTTGCTATTTTCAGAAGCTTTTATTATGAGCATTCTGAAAGTTAAGATCATTATGCAGGGAAAGCATTCCACAGGGGTGGTAGCTGAAGGCTTAAATTGTTCCTTTAGGTCATAGGTTCCATCTCCTGAGCGCAGGAATAGTATGTTTCTCTCATCAAAGTGAGCTGCAGATTCTGTCATGACAGAGCAGCCATCGCACAAGAGAGTAGCGAGGTATAATCTTCTGCGTAACATTGACCATCACCATAGTAAGAACTAGCTGTCTACCTATCACACCCATAGCGCCAAAGGCAGGTGGTGTACCAGACGCCCAGCAGCGGTGGGGCTCAACCTGGACCTCCCCTCTCAGTTCACCTGACTCTGGATGTCTCAAAGGAGCTCTCCCGGCTCTTTGCTGACCTTCTTTTTTTTTTTTATTAAATTTTATTAGTTTTCATGAACATT
>NW_006399841.1:405215-416041 GCF_000299155.1 Elephantulus edwardii | reverse complement strand
CCCAACCCCAAGGACAGTCCCATTCTACAACAGTGGCACCATGCAATATTTGTCCCTTTGTGGCTGGGACATTTCACTCAGCATAATGTTCTCCAGAGTCAACCATTTTGAGTAATATTGCATGAGTTCCTTGCTTTTTAATGCAGCATAGTGTTCCATTGTTTGCCGACCTTCTAACTTCACCCAAGTATGTCCCTGTGCCCCAGGACTAAGTTAATAGTCTGATTAAGGTTTATCCCTAAACATAGTTTTATGACCTACCCCAGGAGATAAAATAAGGAATGCTGAAATAATGGAAAATGGCCCCAGGCCCTTGAAAGTGCTGTGACTTCCCCCAACCAGAAACGTGTTGTTGTGTACCATCAAGTCACAACTGACCTTCCCGCTGGTTTTCCGAGGCAGTTAACTGCATGGGAAGAGATTGCCCATTCCTCTCCCGCACAGCAGCTGGTGGATTTGAACCACATGCCTTCAGGATTGCAGAGCAGCTTCTTACCACAAGGCCAGCCAATGTAGAATGGATCAACACCCTACTCTTGTCTTTGTTCTGAGCGGAAGTCAATTGTGCCTCAGTCCAATTCCAACAAAAGGTGAATTTTAAACGAAGCATATTTGCTATACTCTCGGCTAGTGTTGCTTCTGGGCTTCACAGTGACTTGGAACTTTTCACTGATGTTGCCTATTGGCCCATTGGTGAGAACTTTCGTTTTCTTAAGTTGAGATGTAATCTATATTAAAGGCTATAGTCCTTGGTCTTCTACAATTTGAACCCCAAAAAGTGCACTAGAGGGTTGAGAAACCAAAGGCAAAGGAGGTTGAAGTGAAAGTGATAAACTGAAGATTTCAAAGAGCAGTTCATAGAGACAAAGCAAAATCTTATGAAATGTGCAAAGAACCAGAGTTGGAAAATGAAAAGAGAACTCGCTCAGCATTTCTCAAATTGAAAAAACAAATTCAAGCCTTAAGTTGCAATACTTAGAGACATGCTGGGAAAAATCTTGAATGATCCAGGAAAAAAATCAAAATAAGATTGAGCTTCAATAACCAAAACCTCCCTACCAGGAGACAATAAAATAAATAAGGGGACTGTCTGAAAATTAAATTCGTGTGTGTGTGTGTGTGTGTGTGTGTGTGTGTGTGTGTGTGTGTGTGCCGTCAAATCAGATCTGACTGGTACGGGAGGAGATTGCCCCTCCTTCTCCAGCAGAGCATCTGGTGGATTCAGACTGTGTACCTCTGGGATTGCAGTGCAGCTTCTTGCCATTAGGCCACCAGAGCTCCCTGAAAATTAAATTCTTGTGTATATATATTTTAAAAAAAAAAGATTGAGGGAATACTGTTAGGTCTTCACTACTGGACGTAAAGCCAAAGACTAAAAGAAGGGACCAGTGAGCAAAAAAGCTTAAAACGGCTTTAGGAAGGAAGCTCCCTGGCAAGGGTCTTTGGTTTCAAAATGGAGAACAAGGAGGTCACCCTTAGGAAGTTGTTGGGAGGGTGTTTATAGTACAGTCTTTAGGGGGAGAAGAGAAGAACAGTCCACTATGGTTTAGCCAGGCGGGCAAGGCCTTTCACTCCCTTGGTTAACATGTCTATTCTTTGAGTCCTTCATTCTCCCCCTTGACCTTGGTCTTGGCCTGATGAATACACAGAGTTACTCTACCGAAAATAACTGACTGACACTGTAATAGTTCAGGAAGTAGCCAATGGTAATGAAGAAAGAATTTCGAGCTGCACTGAATATATTGGCAAGAATCCATGGGATACCAATTGATACATTTCAACTGATAGGTGCAGCCCTGGAAATGTTTATCAGACTGTGCCAAGAAATTTGGAAGACGGGAATCTGGCCAACTGACTAGAAGAGATGCTTATTTGTTCCCATTCCCAAGAACGGTGATCCAACACTATGTGGAATTATCAAACAATGTCATTACTATCACAAGCAAGCAAAATGTTGCTGAAGATCATCCAAAAACGGCTAGAACAGCACATTAACGGAGAACTGCCAGAAGTGAAGGCTGGATTTAGACAAGGCTGTGGTACCAGGGTTATCATTGCTAATGTCACATGGGTTTTGGTTAAAAGCAGAGAACACCAGAAGATACTTTGGACATGTTGTAAGGAGAGACAGGTCCTTGGAGAGGGACATTATGCTTGGTAGGGTAGATGGACAGCGCAGGAGGGGAAGACCCTCTATGAGGTGGATTGATTCAGTGACTGGGGTAATCGGGATGGGTGTGTCAGACAGAGGCAATGCAATTGGCACAGGATAGAGCAGGGTTTAGGGCTGTTGTACATAGGGTCGCTATGAGTCACAAATGACTCGACGGCACATAACAACGAAAACAACAACAACAACAACCTACTTAATCTAAATGTTGACAAATCATTTGGGAAACTGGACTTTATGTGTATGAAGAATGTGGCATCAGGATTGGAGGAAGATTCCTCAACAAACTAACTGCTTTATGCAGAAGACACAACCTGGCTGGCTGAGAGCAAGGAAGACTTGAGGCACTTGCTGCGAAAGGGTCCAAAGAGTGACCTGGTTATCTTCTCTCTGTTCAGTGAATGACGGAACCTGGGACCAGAAAGCAGATGTTCACCTGCCAGAATAACCAGGAATCAGAGCAGTCACTTCAGAAGCCTTTTGCCAGGCCGAGAACAAGAGTGGAGAGGCAAGAACAGGCATGGAATTTCAAACCAGTTAGGGTTTGTCTGAAAACTTTTAAACAGAGCCCACTATGCATAAAATTAAAGCCCCGGAGAAGTAATTCTGGTTGGTGAAGTCGAGAGTCAGTGAGAAAGCGGAAGGAACCTCAGTGAGGAGGGCTGGAACAGTGGCTGCATCACTGAGCTCACACCCAGCAGTGACATGAGGACGGTGTAGTGTCAGGCGATGTCTTGTCCTGTTACACATATGTTTACTACGAGTTATCACTGACTTGGCTTTACCTGACAATAACCACTTTGTCCTAAAGAGTCTCTACGAGTCGAAATCGATTGAATGGCAATGGGATAGGCGGGTGCTAACATCTTGCCTAACTTCATAAGAACAGTACAAGGTAAGTACTTTTTTCTGCTTGTAAATAAATAAGATAAAGGTAAGAGAAGTTCATTACCTTGCTTAAATAACTAGAAACTTCCAGAGAAAATTATAACAGAAACACAGCTGATTTCAAAGTAAAAGCCTTTTAATTAATTTTCACTTCCAAACATGCTCAATTTCATAAGGCAGTCAAAAACAATTGGGGGAAAAAATGTGTTTCTAAGCACGGTTGTCAATTTAAAAGTGTGTGGCAATGTGTTAAAACTCTCACTTTCACTTTTAATCTTAGTGCATTTTTATGTCATACATATATGGATACAGTTGTATTGTTTTGGTTCTAGAATGTTAAACTTTTCAGGATGTTAGTTCAGAAGGTAGCCCTGGGGACAGAGCCCACAGGGAGGTGTGCTGCTAACACTGAGGTGGCCCCTTTCTAGTGATTCAAATCCACCAGCGGCTCCTCAGGAGAAAGATGGGCCTCTGAAAACCCACTGGAGGATCAGCTATGAGTCAGACCTGACTCCATGGCAATGGCCTTGACTTTCAGACTGAGTAATTTCAGCAGAGGTCTCAAAACCCGAGGACAGAATAGTTGTCAAGGCTTCTCAGTCTTGAGTAAAGATCCTAATCTTTTTATGTAGGAAATAGTAAGAGATAAGTAAAGGAATTCTCCAAGACAAGCTTCAGGTGGTTACACAAGAAAAGGTAACAATTCAATGTTGTTGTTGTTATGTGCCATTGAGTCTCTGGCGATTTATAGTGACCCTATGTACAACAGCCCTAAACCCTGCTCTATCCCGTGCCAACCTCACTGTCTCCGACACACCTATCCCCATTCCCCAGAGACTGAATCAATCCATCTCATTGAGGGTCTTCCTCTCCTACGCTGCTCCTCCACTCTCCCAAACATGATGTCCCTCTCCAAGGACTGGCCCCTCCTTGTAACATGTCCAAAGTATGTCAGACGGAGCTTCAGAATCCTTGCCTTCAAGAAGCAGCCCGGTTTCACCCTCTCCAGGATGAAAATATTTGTTCTTCTAGCAGTCCATGGTATATTCAACACTCTTCTCCAGCACCACAGCTCAAAGGCATCTATTCTCCTATCATCCCTAGTCATTGTTCAGTTTTCCAATGCATAGCAAGTGGTTGCGAAGACTATGACCTGAATCAGGCACACCTTTGTCTCCAGACTGACATAATTGCTTTTCAGTACTCTTCAGAGGTCCCCAACAGCTGACTTTCGAAATGCAATTTGGCTCTTGATTTCCTAGCTGCAGACACCAAGAGTGTTGATTGTGGAGCCAAGGAAATTAAAACTGTTAACAATCTCAATCTCTTTGCCAACTATAATGATGCTGCCAATTGGCCCAGCGGTGAGAATCTTTTTTTTCCTGATGTTGAGCTTCAGTCTGTATTGAAGTCTGCAGTCCTTGATCTTCTGCAGCGAGCACCTCAGGTCCTCCTCAGATTCAGCAAGCAGTGTAGTGCCCTCAATAGAAGGATAATTAATAAAACATGTATGAGAACTCAAGGGGGGAGGGTTAAGGATGGGTAGGGGTGAAATCACAGGGTTGGACAGTTTAGTGGGGGGAGGGGGAGGGGGGCAATGGGAAGGATCCAGGTGAAAAAACAGGGTAAGATTGGTCAAGTCTAATGGTGATTAATTTTATAAAACATAATGCATGAGAATGATCATATGAAACACAATGTGGCAAGAAGCTATGCTGTAATACCAAAGGTGTACAGTTTGAATGCACCAGATACTCCGCTGGAGAAGGAGGGACAATCTCCTCCTGTGCCAGTCCGATCAGATCCGACCGTACACAACAAGGAAAAAAAAACCACAACAAACAAACTCACAATGTGAATCAAGAAAAGTGTAAAACACAATGTGTACTAACTTTGTAAGCAAACCAATTTTTAAGAAATAATAATAATTCATTGGGAGAGTGAAGAGACTGACAGTCAGGCTATCTCTACGATGTGTGGATGTGGCGTGGTGTCATGTGTCCTCACCACGAGGGGAAGGAGGGCGTGCTAGTTCTCCACTGCTGCCTAACTATTACTAAACAACTTAGACACTTATAACAGCACTAAACCCTTATTATGCCACACAGAAGTTAGAAAGCAGTTTAGCTGCATAGTCTGGCTCAGTATCTCTCACAAGGCTGTAGTCAAGGTGTCATCTGATTAATCTCACGTTAAGATCACATGCACACACATTGCAACAAGAAGGCGAGGGGGGAGGAAATACGTCACTCACTCTCTGGAGAGAAACAGTGCTTTCCTACCACCGAGACCACATACAGCAGGGAAAGACAGTAAAGCCTCAGAAATGTCCTTCAAAATCATCCCCAAGGTCGTCAACAACAGAGTCACCATGGCACCTAAGGCTTTCACTTTCAAAATGACTCGCCAAGGAAAATATGACAGTTGTGCTTCATATAAAAAAGCCACACTCTCTAACAGAGAGCTCGGGTGGGCAGTTGGTCATCTGGTGGGCATGGCCTCTCTGCCGGCTTGAATCCACCAGCGGCTCCAAGGGACAAAGCCAGGCCATCTCCTCTTCTGTGATTTACAGCCTCAAAAAACAGGTGCGAGCTGGTTTTGACTTTATGGCAATGAGATTGAGTTGCGTTCACTCTGTAAGCCTAATGCTCACCACTACAACACGTAGCTCCAAGTCTAAGAACGGTAGTTTTTTGTCCTTTCCTCCTCGGGTTCTGTCCTCATCTTGGACGCACATTTTGCAAATTCCAAAACCAAACCCTGTGAACCAGCAAAACTCATAGTCTCAGGGAAATGAAGTACAAGCTTTATAAATGAATTTTTTAATTAATTATCTTATTTCTAAACCTATCAATTGTGTAGTGGCTTTGATGTATATCTACAAATTCTTTGGCACATAGCTCATAAAAAAGGAATCATCAATGGCCCCCATCCCTTGTACAGAGACAGCAATTAAGTTCTAAACAACTAAATGTGGTTTGAAGTGACGCAGCATGCCTTCCACAGTTCATTTTAAAAAGGCTTTGTGGCACCCACTAGTTTTCTGTTTCTTGGGGTGCTTACCCTTAGAAACCAGCCACCATGCTTGGAGGAGGCAAGCAGCCTTGTGAAAGGTCATGAGTAGGTGGCTGGCTGGCTACAGTTCCCCCAAGAACCCACCAGCACCAGCATCAGTTACCAGACATGTGAGAGAGTGGGTCCTCTATGTTTCCCCAGCTGATGTCAAATAGAGAGAGACAGGTACAACCTGTCCCTGCTAACTCCTGCAGAAAGGACAGATTTGTAATACAAGGAAACAGTGTCACTGTTTTAAACCACTATGTTTTAGACTCGTGCTACAGCAAGGAACAGGAGGAAAATGTCAAGCATTAGACTTCAGTTCAGAGAATGATCTGCATCCTGTAAATGTTGCTAGGTGCTGTCAAATCAACTCTGAGTCATGGTGACCTTACGTACACCAGATAAAAACTCTGCTCAGTCCTGCCTCTTCCTCACAAGCTCCTCTGTGCTTAAGCCCTCTGATTCCGTCACGGTGCCAACGTAGCTCATGCAAAGTCTTCCTCCCTTTCACTGACCCTCCACAGGATGATGTCCCTTTCCGAGGACTGACTCCACTTGATAATGTGCCCAGGGGTTGTGAGAAATCACACTGTCCTTGGTTTACATGCATGTGAAAGGTGGACAATTTGTAGGGTAACATCACAAAGGGTTATCTTCTAAAGGCCACAATAACTGCCTATAATATTATCTTCAGTAAGCTCAGGAAGGTTTTTCTTGAGGATAGACTGCATAATAGACCAATGAATCTCAAGTACAATAGCCTATGCATTACTTCTTTTGTTGTCGAGTATGTTTCATGGTCAGAAGCCATGTGTCAGGTACTGAGACAGTACAGAAGACCTTTAGTAAATATCCAGATGATGGTATTAAAAATAACAAACAAATCCCAAAAATCTACTGCCATTGTCTTGATTGACTCGTATTGACCTTCAATCAGGTTTCCAAGAATATAAATCTTTTTTTAAATTGTGATTTTAATGAAAGCTTACAGAAAAGATGGGTTTTTAAGGCTATAAATATTTTTTCCTTGGTACTAGCAGTCAGGAAATAAGGAGACACATTGCACTGGGAAAATCTGCAGTCAGGGACCTCTCCAAGTTTTTTGGGAGTGATTATGTCAGTTTGAGGACTAAGGTGTGTCTGATTCAGGCCACAGTCTTTCTGATTACTTGCTATGTATCTGAGAGCTGGACAATGAATAAGGATGACAGAAGAATAATTGATGCCTGTGAGCTGTGGTGCTGGAGAAGAGCACTGAACATCCCATGGAAGGCCAAGGGAACAAACAGTTTTGTCTTGGAGAGGGTGCAGAAGGAGTGCTCTTTGGAGGCAAGAATGATGAGACTTTGCCTCTCATACTTTGGGCATGTTGCTAGTAGGGGCTACTCTTTGGAGAGGGACATCATGCTGGGAAGAGTGGAGGGTCAGTAAAGCAGAGGAAGATCCTCGACCAGGTGGACTGGTGCAGTGACTCCTGCAATGGGTTGTGTGTTAGGAAGTGTGAGGATGGCACAGAATAGAATGGTGTTCAGATCTTTTGTTCATAGGATCACTAAGAGTCATACTCCACTCAATGACACCTAACAAAGTCAACAACAACAACAAAAAATCTTTATAGCAGGAAACTGCGCCATCTTTCTTCTGCAGCACACATGGTAAATTCAAATAGAATTATTGACTTTTTGGTAAGCACATGGAGCCCAAGAAATATGAACATTTTGACAAGTAATCAACATGAACAAAATAAGATAAACCACAATTTTTTCACTAAATTTTTAAAATTCAATGAGTATTTTACAATTACATCTTGAATTGAACTAGCCATGTTTCAAGTGCTGGCAGAAGTACAGTAAGCAGGGAAAGTAAATCAAGAATAAATATCATTCAAGAAGGACAGACAACTACTTCCTCTGTGGAAGGGATGGGGGCCAATGGAATCAACTTGCCCCCAAGTGGCTGGCTTAGCATTCTAGGATAACGGACATATCCCTTACATTAGCCCACGATGGTCTCCAGCCACCTTAACTGTGGACACATAGTCTTGCAAATTATCAACAGCTATGAGACTAATACAAGAGAGTGAGTGCTTTCCACACTGTAGATTGAAACTCCAGAGACAACAGTGATGGAGAGATTGTGGTGAGGCTGTGTCATTGATGTTGAGAGACTGTGGCAAAGTGTAAGCTGAGGCTTCTTGCATTTGTATTAGCCATAGTTAGAGGGTTTTTGCTGTTCTTGCCAAATGATAGAAGGAAAATCTGACTGCTGGTCTGAAACCAGGACTTTTACTTATTGAGGAATTGTGTCTTGCTGTTAATCTGGTTTGGGACTGTTGGACTAAACCTGGATTTGTATTGGTGATATTCTTTGCCTCCCTCTCTCTCTACCCTATTTCCCTAATAAACCCCACTCTTGGTACCACAACTGTGAATAAAATCTTTGAGTCAACAACAAATATAAAATGCAATGACTAGATGGGTGCAGGAGCCTGGGAAGTAGCGTGTCTGACCTGGCAACCGTATGTTTTCTGCTATGGATATTATTGATGGGGACTCGTGATTGGTCACTGCAGTTGAGAACTTGCACCCTTAGTGATCTGATGATCCCACACATAGCCACCTATCGTAATACAAGCACTGTTTTATTATTCCAGTGAACAAGCACTGAGCCTGGAGAAGGAGGCAGACTTTCATCCACAGAGAGGTATGTTTCATCTGTGGTTCTTAAGCTTCATTCTGTAACCTCCGTGACTGTATCCCTGACCAAGCCCTCCTTGCCACCAATTCTTCATGCTGTGGACCTGTGTCCGTGGCCAACCAGCCAACAATGTCCCTTCTGCCTGTGACTTGATCATTAATTACCCAAGGCCATTTCTCCTTCTGGTCAGTGAACATCGAGCCTCACCACTGGACGTTCTGCCCATTGAAACAATGTCACGTTAATGCTCTTGGGGTCACCCCGGCGTGCAGCCACAACACAACAATCCACTTCTGTCAGATGCCAACCAGCAGAGTAATGAGCCTGCCTGCTGCCTGGTATAGTACCGTTTCTCAACACGGTAAAAAAAAAGAAAAGAAAAAGGAAGGGAAGGGAAAGAGAGAGGAGGGGAAGGGAGGGGGGAGGGGAGGGGAGGGCAGGGCAGGGAAGGGCAGGGCAGGGAAGGGAAGGGAAGGGATGAATTAAGTTAAGGGGGAAATGCAGATCATGCCCTTCCTCTGTTAAGCCCTTTCAATAATTTCCAGTGGTTTCTACCACCTTGTTGCATGAGGCCTCTATTCTCCTTTCACACCTGCCCAGAGAAGAAAAGCCTGGCCACTCCTTGAGTACAAAGCGATGGAAACCTCTCTAGAATGCAGTTCGACCGTTACACGCACACCCAGAATCACTATTAAGTCTAAATGGTTTCAAATGACTATGTGAATTGACTGTATCGGCAACAGGTTGTCCAATGGAAACAGAACCGAGTCTCAGGTTATTTTACATATTCCACTTGTAAAAATGTAAAAAAAAAATCTTCCAATAATATGTGCTCTTTAGAAAGACTATTTCAATATGTAATCCATCGGAGTCATTGAGACTGGCTCAGGACAGGGCAGGTTTCAGAGCTGTCGTACATAGGGGTCGTTATGACTTGCAGGCAACTAGATGGCAGGTAACAACAACAATTAATACAGATGTGAGACAGTCTATTGTTTTCAGCCTTCAAAATTATTTTCTATTTACACTGCATCTGAACTTGAACTAAGCCTAGTCCCAGTACTAACAGCCACAAGGGGGCACTGTGGTAAGGAGTTGCGCTGCCAACAGTAAGAATCAGGGTTCGAAACCACCAGAGGCTTGGAGGAAAAAGACGCGCGCAATCTCCTCCCAGGGGATTTACAGACTCTGAAAACCCACTGGAGGGTCAGTAATGAGTCCATTCCTACACAACAACACATAGCGATGACATCAAAGAGCCAGGTGTGGCTAGCGGGCAAGGTCAACAGGTCCTCCATCCAAAAAGAGCCAACTTTAAAACTACAGAGATCAGAATGAGCCTCAAGTCCATCAGGCTTTGGAACTGGGAACGTCGCCTCTGGGAGCAGGACTGGCGTGTCTTTGGTTCTGACTTTTCCTGTAACATCTCATTAGACGGATTCTTTGCTCTTTTCTGAAGATGGGAAGTGCCTAGTTTGCAAAGGCTTCTGAGCATTCCCCCTTCAAGGCCAGTTTAGGATTCGAGTCTGTTGGTACATTGCTCAAGGTACATTTATTTGCCCGCTTTCTTTGCTGCCTAGGAGAGTTTGGGGAGCTGGCTGCCCATGTTCAGCCTCAAGAACGTGAGCCCTCCAGGAGGCAATCCCACTGCAGGATTCGAACTTCTGCCTCGGCTCACAAAAGTCAACCCCCTCCGCCAACATCACCCCCTGCAACTGCTCTGCTTTTAAGCAGGTATCGCCGGCGAGGGTCTCCGGACACACCGAGGCCCCGCCGCCAGCACCGCGATCCCCTCTCCGCCTTCAGCCCGGTCCCCACCGGGGGGCAAAGGGGAAGGGGCGGGACATCCGCTCGGCACGAGCCACCTCCGGAAGTGACGTCGGAGTGTCAACATGCAAGATGGCGGCCCATCACCGGCAGAACACGGCAGGGCGGAGGAAAGTGCAGGTATGGCCGCTCAGCTCCTCGTCCTCGCGGGCCCCTCCGCCGGACTGGGGGGTCCCCTCCGGCC
>NW_006399841.1:381758-404805 GCF_000299155.1 Elephantulus edwardii | reverse complement strand
CGGAGGACCCCACGTGGGGACCTCCGCCTCCTTGTCTGCAGGATCCGCGCTGCCCACCGTGCAGGTGTGGATGGGGGAAACCGATCGCCTTAACTATTCCGCAATTTCTATTTCATCTCCACCGTGTCTTCCTCCTGAGCGTGTATCCCTGAGTCTCTCCTCTCTTCTACTTCATCATCCAAGGGCAAAGACTTATCCTTCCCTTATGCTGGATGCCTTTGTGAATTCACTTGGATTGGTGGTCCAGTTCAGACTTCTTGCTGTCTATTTTTCATTGATGCAGATTTATCTGATGTAGTAGTGGCTACATGTAGCATGAAGTCATTGGCCATTCATTGACCCTTTAATTTGGACCTAGGAGTATGCAGAGGTTTGGAGGGGGGCAAAAACGGTAGGGTTAAGTAAGACCCAGACTTTTCTTGTTGTAGCAAGAAAAGTTCCTGCAGGTTCCCATCAGTGAGCGTTTAATAGTAAGCTTGCTTCGTGCAGTGAGATAAGCCCCAGGAAAGGTTGTAGTCTTCAGGAGCAGTTCACCTTTTTGGTTTTTTGATCAGTCCGGTGCTCAGCGAACTCGCTGGACGTTTATGGACTTGAGTGAAATTAATAAGAAATAACCAGCAATGACTTTGTTCGTTAACTTTTAAGTGTGTCAGTGACTGAATTTGAGTAACATCTGAATCCAAGGTGGCAACGTTATTTCCTTCCCAACGAACATGTAACCCACAGTTGCAACTTTATTCTGCTGTAACTGGATTACCTGAATGAAGTAATATCACTGACTCGAGAATTTTTCCCAAAGGAATCAGGCTAATTCTTTGTCAGTTCATGGTGGCTGTGGGACTGACTCATAGCTGACCGAACCCTCTTGTGGGGCTTTAGAATCTGTAAATGGCGTGGGAAGTTGATCCATCTTTCTCCCACCAAGCTACCAGTGGATTTGAACTGCCTTAGTGATGTGGCTTTCAGGTTAACAGTGCACCTTCCTGCAGACTAGGCCACCAGAGCTCCTTTATTAAATATTTAGGCCACGTGAGTAGAGAACCTTCACCACTTGAGCTGCTAGCTAGTGTTACACTAGACAAAATCATAGCGGACTCCCTACGTGTGCAGAGATCAAGCCTTTTACCTTTTTTGCTTTTAGAAGTAAAGAGTATGTAAACCAGGATGTGAGAGATAAAACTATATTGTGAGTGAGAAACTCTTAATCCAAATGTAAACCAATATTTAGAGACATGATAGTTCTAAATATTGCAGGTGGCAGTACAGAACTGTATGTACTTCGGGCTTGAGAATTTAACATCATATGCTCAAAGTATGTGAGCACTATCTTTGTCCTCAGGGAGTACCCTGGTTTCACTTTCTCTAGGATAGACCTGTTCCTTAAGCAGTCCATGGGGTATTCGGAACTCTTCTTCAGTGTCACACCTGCAAGGCATAGATGATTCTTCTGTCATCTTTAATCGTTGTCCAACTTTCATGTGCATAGCAGGCAATGGATATCTTTAAAAGTTGTGTCTTTTTTTGTTTTTAAATGTTTCCCAGCATGATTGCTGTTAGAAATGAAGGTTTTAGTTTTTTAAAAAGTATATATGGTTACTTCCCTCCAAATATCCCAAGCCTGTTGCTGTCGAAGGCTTGTAGGGCAGGGTAGCAGCACTGTCTCGGGTTTTAAGGGCTGTAAATGTTTTCAGAAGCAGATTGTCACATCTTTTGCCTGTGGAGCAGCAGATGTGTTCGAACCACCAACCTTTTGGTTAGCAGCTAAACACTCTAGTGACCAAGGTGCCATCCGGTCTCCTTATGTGTATACTTTCAGAACCAAAACCTTACTATTAGAGAGTCGATTCCAATTTATAGCAGCCTTCTGTCAGGTTCCTGAGGCTGTAAATCTTAACAGGAGGAGATTGCCCATCTTTCTCCCTCAGAGCTGTCAGTGGATTTGAACAACCAGAGATAACACGGCTTTTTAGTTAGTGGCGTGCACTCCTAGAGCTCCTTTATGTGTAAATAACCTTCAAATTCAGTGCCATCCCGTCAAATTTAATTCAGAGCTGACCCTCCAGTGGGTTTCCAAGACTAAATTGCATGAACGTTGCTCATCTTTCTCCCTGGAGCTGCTGGTGGATTGGAGTCACGTGAGAGGCATGGTGTTTGGTTAACAGTGTGACTTGCGTGAGCGAGGCCCCCAGAGCTCTTTTCAGCTACTTAAGTGGGTCAGTATATGGTGCTTTAGTGGTAGCAATGGAGGGAGGGGGTGAAGATATTTTGCCTTTGCCTGTGTATGTCTTGGGGCATTAGCTGTGAACTCTTGCAAATGGTAAACTCTGAGATTTTGGCTAATTGCTAAATCAGATTATCGGTGGAGAAGGCTTTGAACGTACTGCTTACTCATTAAAGTCATGATTACATATGCATTTTTATAGATGTGGAAATTATATATTACACACACACACTTTTCAAAGATGAAGATAGAATATGCTCATGGCTTACTCAGGTATGCCAGCCCATACCTGTTTAGTTTACATAACTACCTATGTATCCATTCATAAATTACTGTTTGTTATTACAGGATTGTATGTAATAGTATTTAGAGTTACTCTCTTCTTGCATGTCTCCCAGTAGTCTGCTGTGTATGTCTTTCCTTTCACCAAGTTAACCCGTGTTTGCTGTCCAGGAGCCCTAGTGGAGTAGTGTATTACCGGATACTGGAAACGTTAGCAGTCCGGATCCACTAGGTGCCCCGCAGGAGAAAGATAACCTTTCTCCTCCCCATAAGTTTCCAGCCTCAAAAGCCTGCTGAAGGGTCACTGTGGGCTGGAATTGACTTGATGGCACAGAATTTGGGGATTTGTATACGATTAGTGACTGAGTTTCCCCCACCCCCCTTCCCTGGTAACTATCAAAGAATGTTTCTCTGCCTAACCCTTTTCTTGACTTTTTATAATAGTGGTTTGTGCTTGGCTAATTTCAGTCAGCGAAATACCCTTCAAGTCCATCTATGTTGTGAGATGTTTCTCAGATCCCTCCTCATTCTTTAAATAGTGCAGTGATGCAGGGATGGGTGGGTGTGGGGGGGGTGTGTGCACGTGCACGTGCACACTGCAGTTTAGAGTGTACAGTGTTCCATTATGTGTGTCTCTATCTCTTTATCTGTTGATGGAACTAAAGTTGTTTCCATCTTTCTGCTCTTGTGAATAATGTTATGGTGAGCTGAATATTCATATACTCATGCCACAGCTCTTACTTCTGTAGGATATATACCTTGTAGTAGGATTGCTGGATTATATGGTAATCTCTAAGGAGACTTGATGGCATTTTAGGTGAGAGGCTGCTAACCAGCAGGTCAGAGGTTTATATCCACCAAGGGCTCAGAGGAAGAACATTGAGCGGTCTTCTCTCCTAAAGATTTAAAGTGTTGGAAACAGATGGAAGGTTATCGTGAATCGGAATAGACACAGTGCAGTGGTTACGGTATCTCCACGTCTCTAACTTCTGAGTAGTTACTGGGGGTGAGGATGAGGGTGATGGATTTGTGACTGAGAAACATCAATCAAGTATGTAAATTCAGCTGAATGAGACATCTTCTTTTCTTGCTAACTGTGCATGTCTTTTTGTTCTTGGTGATCCCATGATGTTACAATTCTGGCACCTCAGTGTACTGATTGCTTTCTGTCACTCCCGTCTTTCCTTCTGTCATGACTTCATCTCTCACCTGTTTCAGAATTCTTGGTGAGAAGTCTGACTTCTCTCATCAGTTTCAGAATCTTGGGGAGAAGTTAGACGAAAGTCTTGGTCTTATATTAGGAACAACATACTCTTTGAATCAGTAATGACTCAAGGATCTGAATACTTGGCATTCCAAAACAGGAGGATGGGGGGAACAAAAAAAACCACGCCCCCACCCCCACCCCCCAAAAAAAACCAAACATAGGAGGATTGTCTGTGTTGGAAATAACAGTAAATCCAAGTTAATCATAGTGGTATAATAAATGACAGATCCTGACTCATATACATGAAAACTCAGCAGGTAGTGCTAGTTTCCTGCCAAGCCGTGATCAAGCAACCTCACTCTGACTCAACCCTAGAAGAGATGTAAAGTCAGTTTGACCGCTGAGCTACTACATTTTGCCTTATCCCCTATCCCCCCCCACCCCCGCCAACTCCAGGCCTCCCCTCTTGATAGTGTCAAATAGGGAACCTATGCCTGACCTCATTTCCACCCTCCACAAAACAAAGGGGAGAAATGCCAGAATAAAAGAGATTGGACAGAAGATTTCAAAGGACAGCTTGAGAAGACAAAGCAAAGTATTGTAATGAAATAATACAAACTAGATTTGGAGAATAAAAAAGGGAAGAACTCGTTGAACGTCTCTAAAGTTGAAGGAACTGAAAAGTAAATTCAAATCTGGAATTGCAGTACTGAGAAAGGTGATGGGCAAAATCTTGTATGATCCAGAAGGCATCAGAAGAAGATAGAAGAGTGCTCACTTCAGCAGCACATATGCTAAAAATTGGAACTATACAGACAAAATTAGCTTGGCCCTTGTGCAAGGATGACACACAAATTCATGACGGGTTCCATGTTTTGTTTGTTTTTTAAAAAGAAGATAGAAGGAATATACAGTATCACTGTACCAAAAAGAATTGGTAACACTAAATTTCTGAAAGTACCATGCAAACAAGAGCCAGTGGTGATGAAGGAAGAAGTTCAAGGTACACTGGCAAAAAATAAGGTCCAGGAATCAATGGAATATGAATTTGCATGCTTCAACTAACAGATGTAGCCTTGGATGTGCTCATCAGTCTATGCCAGGAAATTTGAAGGACAGCTAGTTGGCCAGTTGACTGGAAGAGGTTCCTATTTGTTTCCATTCTAAAGAAAGGCAATCCAACACAATGTGAAATTATCAAATAATACCATTAATGTTATTTGCAAGCAGAATACATTTAAGATTACCCAGAAACAACTAGGACAGTATACTGACAGAACTGCTACAGTTTCAAGCTGGGTTTAGAAGAGGCTGTGGCACTGGGGATAGCATTACTTATATCAGATGGATCCTCGCTGAAAGTAGAGAATACTGGAAGAATGTTTGTGTTTTCTTGACTCTGCAGAGGCATTTGACTCTGTGGGTCATAACAAATTAGGGTAACATTAAGAATGGGAATCCCAAAACACTTCATTATGTTCATAATGAAACCTTTACCTAAATCAAGAATTTGTTATGTGAACAGAGCAAGAGAACACTGCCTGATTTAAAATCAGAGAAGCTGTGTGTCAGGGCTGTATCCTTTCTCTGTATCTATTCAGTCTTCTACTCTGAGCACATCGTTTGACAAGCTGGAGCATATGAAGAATAATGTAGCATCAGGACTGGAGGAAGAGTCCTTAGCAACGTGCATTAAACAGATAACACAACCTTGCTTGCTGAAAGTGAGAAAGACTTGAAATACTTGCTGTAGAATATCAAAGATTGCAACCCTTGGTGTGTGTTACATCTCAGAATCAAAGAGACAAAAATCATCACCGCTGGACTGATCATGACGGATGTGAAAAGATCGACATTTTCAACCATTTTATCCTGATCCAAAATCAACACCCTTGGTACCAGCAGTCAATCAGGAGACGTAATTGCATTAGGCAAGTCTGCTGTCAGGGATCTCTCCTAATTACTGAGGAGCAGCAATGTCAGTTTGAAGACTGGGGAATGCCTGATTCAGTCTATGGTCTTTTCTGTCACTTGCTATGTATCTGAGAACTGGACAGTGTGTAAGGATGACAGAAAAAGAATTGATGCCTTTGAGTGCTAAAGATGGACACACTGAAAACCCTATGGACTTCCAAAAGAACAAACAGATTCACCTTGTGAAAAGTGTGGCCAGAGTGCTCTTTGGAGGCAAGGATGACGAAGTTTCATCTCACATACTTTGAGCATGTTGCTAGGAGACATTCCTTGGATGGGGGGACATCGTGCTTGGTAAAGAGAAGGGTTGGCGGAAGAAAGGAAGATCCTCAACCAGGTGGATTGACGCAGTGATGATGAGGATGATACAGGATGGACAGAGTTCCAATCTGTTGTTCATAGGGTCACTAGGATTTGTATTCCTCTTGACAGCACCTAACCACAACAACACATCATCCAAGGTAACAAAAGGCTACTTAAGAAAGTAGCCACTGCAGTGGTTTCTCTTACTCTTTTTTGTGCCTGGAGGGTAATGTTCAAAGCAGAAGTGAGGAATGAAGAAGCAGCTCAGAAATGTTTACTCTGCTACTACATATAGTCTGTCTCTGCCAAGTAGTCTGTCATCCCAGGCATATTCGGAGCTCCATGTGTAACTTAGCTCTCATGCTGATTCCTTGTTCTGAGGGGGGATTATAGGCAGTAGAAGGATGTCAATCATGGCTTCTTGAGAAGAAACTTGTAAATGAGCCATATAAAAGTGAATTGCTTTTATGTAAGATGGGCAATTAAAACATTATGTAATGAGTGACATCTGTTAGGGTCAGCAGACTTTTCTGTAAAGGATCAGAGAGTGAATATTTTAGGCTTTGCAGACCAGATGGCCCATGTGTTGTAACTACTTTGCCATTAGAGTTTGAAGGCAACTCTAGATAATACTGAATAATTTCTTCATAGTTGTGACTGTTTTGTGATGTAACTTCACAGAAGCCAGTTTTGGGCTGGGTTTGCCATGGGCCGTTTTGGTTTTGGTTTTGGCAGACTCTTGGTGTAAGAGCAGTTGTTTTGAAGATGATCTCTTTTTCTTTGTTAAGTCTGTTTTTTGTTTCTGTCATTGTTAGGCACAGCCCCGTCAACTACAGCTCATAGCGACCCGTGAAGAGCACAGCTGCACCCCGCCCTGGGCTGCACCAGCCTCACCATCTCGGAGATGCTCGGGCCTGTCGCTGTGTCAGGCTGTGGTGTTGGGGCTCATCCTCTTCTCTGACCACCCACCTTTCCCAGCATGAGATCTTTTTCCAGGGACTGACCCTTCCTGCCATTATGCCCAGGGCATGTGAGATGACGTTTCCTAATCCTTGCCAAAAGAACAAACAAGTCTGTCTTGGAGGAAGTGAAGCCACTGGACTCCTTAGAGACAGGGCTACTTTTCAAGATACTTTTTTTTTTCCCTATAATTATATTTTATTAATTTTCATAAACATTTACAGAGATTTTGGGCTTCCACTCATTCATTGTTGCACTATTCTCTCTACCCTCCTCCCAGTTTGTTCTTGTCCAAATGCCACAGTGCTTGTCAAAGCCAGTTCTGATTAATCTTCTTTGTCAGTGTATCCTTTGCCATTCCCTATCACTCCTCCCTGAGAGAGACTTCACCCTGAGTCATAAGGAAAAGGGGACGGCGTATTCTCTTAGCTACTTCCTGCTGAAAAGGGACGCTGTGGGTTTCAGGGTGAAGATCTTCTCTCACTACTCTAAAGGGCCCCTTTGGCAGTAGGAAACACATAGACTATTATGGAGATTGATTTTGGAATTCAGATGCACTCTTATTGATTGTGCTTGGCTGTACATGTACATATCCTTCAAGATGTATCATGGGGGTGTTGCAACCTAGAAGACACAAATTTGACTAACAAGTTATAAGTACATGAGTCCAAAAATTATGGAAAAGTAAAAGAAAAGATTCTTTCATTGTTTTACAAACCCTCCCCCAGGTCCCCTCCACCATGCGGCCCTCACTCTAGTCTCCTGTGATGACAGAAATACCCAGTTACATCTCTCTTTTAGACGGTTCTCTCCCTCCTCTGCTTCAGTGCAGTATACATTATTGAACCCATCTTACTCAGTGTCTCCCTAACCCCAAGGACAGTCCCATTGATACTTTTTTTTTTTAAAGAGGATAAAAAAAAAAAAAAGCAGAACTTTTGAAATAGAAATTTAATATAGACAGAAAGTTGTGGACCACTAGATTAGACAGGAAAGTCTAGATTTGGGAAATACCAGTATTTAAAACTTGAGTTTTTTATTCCCAGATGAGTGCAGTTAACCTGATGGCTGTATGTAGACTTATCCATTTGTGTCTGCTAGCATTCTCTGTTTCTATGTGTATGGTGTTTCAGAATATGCAAAACTGAGTTGATGAAAGAAATCAGATTAGTGATTGTTGGAAGTGGGATGTATAAACAGAGCTGAGAACAAGGGACCTTAGAGGAACGGTGTTGGTGGTGATGCTGGTGCTGGTGGTGACGTTCTGTACGTCTGTACACTGGTTTAGATCTGGCAGACGCATTCATTTATCAGGGCTGTCTGTGGGAAACTTTGATCATTACGTTAACTCCTGTTGAGGTGGTTCTACTCATTGATTTTGTTCCTAGGGCTGTAAATCCACACGAGTGATCTGTCTGGTCTAGTGTGGAGCTGATTGTGGATTCACACAGCCAGAGACTCGCAGCCCTTTGCTCAACAGGGCACTACGGATTGCACCACCAGAGGTCCTAGGTTAAACTTTGCTGTTGTTAGATGCCATTGAGTCACTTGCAACTCAGAGTGAGCCGGTGAACAACAGATCTGAACCCGGCCAAGAGTTATCTATTGTAGGTAAATTATATGTAGAAAAAGGAAAACCACAAACAGAAACTGAACTCGTTAATAACAAACATGCTGTTTAGTCAGAGGGAAGTATCCTTGATGCTAGAGGGGCTGGTGTCTCAATGATTAAAGCAGTTGGCTTTTCACCGCAAGATTGGTAATTCAAACCCACCAACTACCTGAGTGAGAAGAATGTCACTGTCTGCTTCCATAAAGATTACAGCCTTAAAAAGAAGTCTTTGGGGCAGTTCTTTTCTCTTAACTGGGTTGCTGTTAATTGAGATCAGCTCTGTGGTTTTTAGATTTTTTGGATGGATGTCATTACCGATGTTGTACACCTTTATTTGAAAGGCAACAAGAAATAAAATTAGTTGGTGGAGAAGATGGATTGATACATAATAAAACGAAGATGCAGGGTGTTGGGTTGGGTTTGGGGTTTTTTTGGGTGGGATTTTTCTGTGATTTTTTAATTGATATTTTAACAAAAGCTTGCAGAAAAGTTAGATTTACATTCATTCATTGTTGCACATTTTTCTCTCTGTCCCTCCCAGTTCACCCTTTCGCTTTAAAAAGATTCTTTCATTATTGCAGTTTCTCCTCACCCCCTCAGTCCACTTTGTTCTGTGCCTCTAATTCTGGACTGTTGTCATCAGGGTGTTGGTTTTAAGTGTCGGTTGTATGCATATGGATTAAAATTTTTAATTTTTTTTTTTTTCTGGTTAAAAAATTTATTTTAAAAATCTACCGCTGTCAACTCAGTCTCGACTCCTAGCAGCCTCCCATTGGGTTTCTGGGGTTTAAGTCTTTTTTGGAGGCTGATTGTCCATCGCTCTCCCAAAGAGCAGCTGATGGGTTCGAATTGCCCAGCGTCCAGTTAGCAGCCCAGCACATTATGCACTGTGCCACCAGGGCTACTTGCACACATGAATATGCACTATAAAATTTTTTCAACCATTGAAAGTTATCCCTGAAATTTTTCATAGTAAAGGTTTTGGGAAATGGTGTCCATAAAGGTTAGAAATGGTTCTATAGTGACAAGCAGTGAAAGAGAAGGAAAGTGAGGTTTTAGTTCAGGTAGCCCCCAAAGGCCTTGCTGAAAAGATGCTTCTCAGTCAGGATCTGAAGGAAATGAGGGCGTGAGGTAGCCATTTGTGGGAAGTGCATGCCAGTGAGGACAGCAGCTGCCCTGACCCGTTCAATGAGGATACTTTGTGGCTGGCTGGGAGTGAGGGGGGAGTGAAATTGGAGAGGAAACTGCTGGCCAGATAATGTAGGACCTTGAAGGTCACAGTAAGGGCTTTGGCTTTGCTCTGAGAGCTGTGAAGCAGTTGGTGGTTTCTGAGCAGAGGAGCATCATGATGTGCTGAGTTTAAGTAGGATCTGTTTGGGTGCTGTATTGAAGACACTATAAGGCGAGGCAAAGGCAGGAAGATCAGCTGGTCAGCTGTCCTAACAGTCCACATAGTGTTGGTGGGGACTCCAGCCAGTGTGGTGAGTAGTGGTTAAATTCTGAATGAATCTCCAAGATAGAGCTGACAGGATATGAGAAAAGAGGCGTGGAAGAATGACGCTGAGATGCTGCGTCTCAGCAGCGGGAAGACTGGCATTGCCGGCACCGAGATGGGAAAGCTCACGTGGAGGAGACCGGCAGGTGCTCTGCTCCGAACATGCTGGATTGAGGTGTCGCATAAACATCCAGGTGGGGCGTGAGAGTTCATACCCCGCTGCAGTAGTGCGAGATAGTCTCCCTTGTATGAAAAATAAGCAGATAAAGTTGTGTATTTTTTTAAAAGTGACTTTTTAATTTACGCCATAATATATTGACATTTGTTTTCATTTTCTTTCTTTTTTTAAATAAAAAGGAAATGACTATCTGTGGTAGGCGGGATAAATAAAACTGAGAAGTGAAACTAGTTGTCATTGGGTCATTTCCAGCTTCTTAAACCTCCCTCGATGTCCGTACCCTAACCCAGTGAATCTGTGGATATGTTACAGTTTCATGATGAGACATTTTGAAAATAAAATGAAGCTTGATGTCCGTTACTGTGGGTTCAGTACTGACTCATGGCAAACCCCATGTGTGAAGAGTAGAACTACTACTCTCTAGGTTTTGTTTGCCCTACTCTTTACAGAAGCAGATTGTCAGGTCTTACCTTATGGCACTGCTGATGGGTTGCTCACCTTCAGCTTTCATCACTCAGGGACCTCCTATATTAAGAGAAGGATTGAATGTGCAGTTATAGTGGTCCTGGTCTAATCACAGGAACAGGGAACTTTCTCCACCACAGCCTCTTAGAGACTGTCAGATGCAGCAGAAAGGGAAGTGACATGACCCGTGACCCCAGGTGTAGGAGAGGTTCGTGTGGAAAACCAGGAGAAGAGCATCCAGGAGCCAAGATGAACCTCTAGCTGACACCCAGCAAGGACACAGGAAGCTCAGGGCTGTGACAGCAAGGAACAGAGTCAGCCCCAAGCCTCAGTGAGGTTAGAAGCACATTCTTTCCCAGAACCTCCTGGAAGGGACAGCAGATTGGTTGATTTTAACCTGTGAGGTGCACAACAGAAGGTTCACCCAGACTCCTGAGAGCTGGAATAGTAAATGTGCTGTTTGATATAATAGTTTATTATCATTTGTAACAGTCTGAAACTGTTAAGATTGTGATAATTTGTAACCAGAGCAACCAGTTACCTTCAAATGAAATGATCTCACAGGTATGTGCTCCTCCTTTTTTTAACCCTCTGGCATGTGGCCAATAGCTGGAGAGCTAATCAAGGCTGAAATCCAGAGACAGATCATTAGATGTTCAGTGGCACATCCTGGTCCTTTTGTTTTGGGTCACACATGATGACTGGAGAAATTAATCAGTGCTCTCTGAGCCAGTTGTGAAGTCTTCCAGTATATGGAACTTAACTAGATTCTTGCTGCTAGGTGGACAACACACATTTTGGGGAATTTTCTGTGTTGGGTTGTTTGTTTTGGTTTGTGGGTGTGTCTGAATTTTTGTTTGTTGCCTTTTTTTGGCCAGAGTGCTTTTAAATGGGTCTTGCACAGTGTATCCCTGCTCCTGCAGCCTCGGCTTCCCACCCCATGGCGGAGCACATAGTCTTCCGTCTTTTTTAAGGCAGTCTGAGGAAGCTCTGGTGGTGTAGTCCAAGTACAGGTAGGGAGGTGGGCTGCTGACACAGAAGCTGCACCTCTCCGGGGGTTCACATGCACCAACAGTTCTGAGAGAGAGCTGAGCAGTCTCCAGCCTCCTGAGAATCCGCTGGAGGGCCAGTGGTGAGTCATCTGTGACTGGACAGCAGTAAGAGGGCAGTCTGTTAACAGTCTTCTCAGTAGCCTGTACTTTTCTGCTCTCGATTCTTGTGAATGAAGCTTGTCCACGGTCCTCTTCACTCACTCATTGCTGTGTCTTTATCTGCAACTTTTCTCTTTCTTTGAGTTCTCACCTCCTCAACCTGCAGAGACTTACCTGTGTCTTGGGGGAAATTTTCACTTGACTTGCTGTCACTTTTAATTATACTTTGTCCCATTAAAATGTAATCTCCAGGAGTCCTGAGACTTCTGTATTTAGTACTTATCCCCAGCACTTAGAATAATTGTGTCTGGCAACTGGTAGATCTATGTTCAGTCAATATCTGTTGAAAGAATTGAATCCTGTTTTCCTTCTATGTTTCTGTGACCAGATTTTTGTTTCCTTAGCAAGTTTTTCATGTAATGTGGGTCGGAACATGGCCGTGTGTGTAGTCTGTGTTCATTTAATACTAAGCATGTAGAATGGATGTGCCACTATATGTACCATTTCCTTCTTCGAGGTTGTTTTGCTCTTTTCCTCTGTCATGTTAAAATGTAAAAAAGGTTAATAGCATTATTAAAAAAAAAAAACAAAACACCAACCAAAAATGACGATGATTGAGGAAGTCTCACCACTCACTGTTCCTTGTTGCCTCGGGTCGGTTTTGACTCAACAATGATGCCCTATTTTTGAAATATCAACGACACTCTGCAAGGTTTTCTGTGCCCATGACTTTCTCGAAATAGATTCCTAGACTTTTTTCCAAAAGATTTGAATGAAGCACCAGCCAAATGCCCGAGATGATTATTAATGCATTGATACAGTAGAATTTCCTGGATCTGAAGTACCAGAAGTTTTTAGATTAAAGGGACTTTCCAGTCATTTAAAAGACTTTCCAATTGCACAGCAAAATTGATGGTAAACCGTATTTCATAACACTGAGTAAAAAAGGGACAATCCTAAAATCTGGTGGGAAGTAGGGGCCAGGAGAAAAAGAAAATGAGTTGATGTTAAAGTTGAATGAAAGAGAATGACATTGAATTTGTTATTGGCATGGCTGGTACGGTAAATTTGAGCAGTACCTTCAAAAACTATGGGAGGATTTTGGTTGGTTGGGGGTTTTTTTGTGTTGTGTTTTTTGTTGTGTTCTTTTTCCAATTAAGATGACTTTTGTTCATTTTCTTTTTTCACTTTCCAACTTTCTCATGCATGTGAAACAGTTGAAACTACCATGAGGGATAAGGGTCAGAAGCTACATTGTTATTTTTGTGTGAGTGTACCGTCAAATCAGATCTGACAGGAGGAAACTGTCCCTCTTTCCCTGGCAGAGCATCTGGTGGATTCGAACCGTGCGCCTCTGGGATTGTAGTTGCAGGTCCTTGCCACTAGGCCACCAGAGCTCCCCAGAAGCTACATTGTAATCGCAAAGACACACAGTGCAAATCTGCCGCCTGCTCCCTGGGAGAAGGATTCGTTTACTGCCTCTGAAAACTGCCTGGCGGCTCAGCCATTCTGACATGACAGTGCACAACAACATTATTACAAGTAAAACCAAACCCCTTTTCTGTTCAGTAGATCTGACTTCTAGGGATCCTCCCTCACCCGGAGTTTCCTTTTATCTGTTAAGTCAGAAGTAAAGGTACAGGACAGACCTTCTCAAGTGTGCAAGGCTAAGTTATGACCTGCACACCTTTTCTTGTGTTATTTCCTTAAGGTTTTTTTTTGTTCTCCTAATTTACAAATTTGAACAAATTCTTTCCATTACCCTAACCCCCCCCCAACAATTTGTACAACCCAATGATTAATCCTCCTCCTTCTCCTGCATCCACATCCCTCTGCTTCCAGCCTCTCTCACCCCTCCTGGATCCATATACTCATTCTACAGTAACAGTTTTATACAATATCTATCCTTGTGGGACTGAGTTATTTCACTCAGCATAATGCTCTCCATTTCCTGCCAAGTTAGGTAATAATTTACAACGTTATTGCTCCTGCGTGCTGCATAGTATTCATTGTGCGATTAAACCATAATTTCTCAATCCATTCATTTGTGTTTGGACATTTGTGCAGTTTCCATATTCTTGCGATGGTGAATAATGCTGCTATGAACATTGGTTTACAAATCTCAGTTTGTGCCTCTGTTCTCATATTCTCAGGGTATCTTCCAAGTAGTGAAATAGCTGGGTCATATAGAATTTCTTTGTTCAGCTTTTTGAGGAAGTGCCAGACTGCCTTCCAGAATAGAATGGCTGCACCATTTTATAATCCCACCAACAATGTACAGGAGTTCCTTTCTCACCACATCCTCTCCAGCATCTATTACTTGCATACACAAAAATCAACTCAAGGTGAATCAGTGACATGGGAGTAAAGCCCAAAACTGTAACTTTCATAAGACACAAACTAGGATCAAGCTTAGAAGCGCTAGTCCAAGGTATAAAGAGACTGCCAAATACGTGGGGGTGGGGGAGGGTGGAGCTTGGGCAGGAAGAAGTGCAACAATGAATGGAAATCCAAAGTCTGTAAGCTTTCATTATAATTAATAATAGTAAAAAGTCAGGCAAAAAGACTGCCAAATACAACCAGAAATGCACAATCTAAAGAGGGTAAAATTGATACATGTTGTTGTTGTTGTTGTTGTTGTTATGTGCCGTCGAGTCGCCTGTGACTCATAGCGACCCTATGTACAACAGCCCTAAACTCTGCTCTGTCCTGTGCCAATCACACCGTCTCTGACACTCCCATCCCAATTATCCCAGTCACTGAATCAATCCACCTCATAGAGAGCCTTCCTCTCCTGCGCTGTCCCTCCACCCTCCCAAGCATGATGTCCCTCTCCAAGGACCATGTCTCTCCTCACAACATGTCCAAAGTATGTTAGACGGAGCCTCAGAATCCTTGCCTCCAAGGAGCCACCCGGTTTAACCCTTTCCAGGACAAATCTGTTTGTTTTCCTAGCAGTCCATGGTATTCTCAATACTCTCCTCCAGCACCACAGCTCAAAGGCATCAATTCCCCTTCTATCCTCCTTGGTCATTGTCCAACTCTCTGATGCATAACAAGTGATTGGGAAGACCAAAGCCTGTATCAGACGCACCTTAGTCTCCAGAGAGACACCGTTGCTCTTCAGTACTTTGGAGAGGTCCCTAACAGCAGACTTTCCCATGGCAGTGCGCCTTTTAATTTCCTGGCTGCTGGTGCCAAGACTGTTGACTGTGGAGCCAAGCAAACTAAAGCTGTGTACAATCTCAATCTCTTCACCATCCATCCTGATGCTGCCAATTGGTCCAGTGGTGAGAATCTTTGTCTTCTTGACATTGAGCCTCAATCCATATTGTAGGCTGCAGTCCTTGACACTCTGCAGCAGGCACTTCAGGTCCTCTTCAGTTTCAGCAAGCAGGGTTGTGTCATCTGCAGAACGCAGGTTGTTGATAAATCGTCCACCAATCTTGACCCCACATTTCTCCTCATAGAGCCCAGCCTCCCGGATAATCTGTTCTGCATATAGGTTGAAAAGGTATGGAGATAGGATGCATCCCTGGCGTACGCCCTTCCCAATTTTGAACCATGCAGTGTTCCCTTGCTCTGTTCTGAATAAGTTTCGCATTAGAACGATCAAGTGTTCTGGGATTCCCATTCTTCTCAGAGTCAGCCATAGTTTGTTATGATCTACACAGTCAAATGCCTTTGCATAGTCAATGAAACACAGACATTCCTCTGGTATTCCCTGTTTTCAGCCAAGATCCATCTAACATCAGCTACAATATCTCTAGTACCACGACCCCTTCTAAACCCAGCCTGGACTTCTGGTAGTTCTCTGTTGATGTGCTGTTCCAGTCGTTTTTGGATAATCTTCAGTAAAATCTTGCTTGCATGTGAAATCAGTGAGATTGTTCTGTAGTTTCCACATTCTGTTGGGTCACCTTTCTTTGGGATAGGAACAAATATAGATCTCTTCCAGTCATGGGACCTTCTAAAGATTAAATCCCTATGCACAAAAAAAACTTTTTCCAACAGGGTATAATAAAGAAAACCTACAGACTGGGAACAAACATTTGGTAATACCATCTCAGAGAAGAAACTTATAACAAAGTTTACAGAATACTCCTGGGTCTTCACAAGAAAAAGACTGATAACCCAATTACAAAATGGTCAAAAGACATGGCAAGAATTTTCACAGAGGAAGATATTTGAATGGCAAACAGACACATGAAGAAATGCTCCAAATCACTGACAATAAGAAAGGTGCAAATGAAAAACCACAATGAGGTACCATCTCACTCCTTAAGATCTTGGGGATGCACGTCAACAAAATTGGCTCATGAACAAAGAAAGAAGAATTTGGGATTCAGGAGCCAATAACCCCAGCCCAGAAGAACAGCAAAAGAAAGGTCATAGCCAGCCAGGTTGGAAAGTGCAGAGGGAGGGATCTGAGGGGACAGCCTTCTTTGGGGAAAATACCATAGTAGCACAACAACAGAGTTGAAGTTAAATAGACAAAAGAAAAGGGAATGGTATGATTAAGAGGTTCGGACGGGGCATGCACCACTAGAGAGAAAATCCTTGGACCAATGCAAGACGGAGCAGAGTGAAAGCATTTGCCAAGAATGTTTTCATTAGGAATGATGGAGGTTCGAAGATCATCAGATGCCGTCGTAATTCCGACCATAAATGATGCCAACTGGTGATGCAGCGACATTATTCCCATAACTTGCAAGCAAAACACGAAAAATTAAAATTTTATATAAAAATAATAAATAAGGGAACCCTGCTTGGGCAGTGGTTTAGTGCTCAGCCCCTAGGGGCTCAGCAATTGAAACTTAACAAATATGCTTTAGAATGAAGAGGGGACATTTGCTTCTGTAAAAACGTAAAACCATAGAAACCCTTTGGGAGCTCTCTATCCTCTAGGTTGCTGTGAGTTAAATAAACTCCGATTTTAGTTTTTATTTGAGATTCAAACAGTGATTGGCACAAAGTTGCACAACATAAATATTTACTTAATAAAGTATGAAGTAAAAAAAAAATAAAATATGAAGTAGGTTCCAAAGAGAAACTGCTTAAAAAGGCTAGAGAAAGCACCAAGCTGTCTGAAGATGGGAATGTGTGCATTGATGGCGTACTTGGGACACCATTTCAGCATCACAGTAATGTAAACCGTGACTATTCATTTAACCAAAAATAGCCCTAAACCTGTTGGAGAAATGGAGGGAGAAGATACAAAAGTAAACGAGCTGCGTTCTCATCTACCATTTGTTGTTGTTAGATGCCACCGAGTCAAGTATGACTCCTAGCAACGCTATGAACAACAGATAACAGATGCCTATTGGTGCATTCAATATTCTTGGCTAATATTACAAGTCAGAGACATCAGCTTTTCCATTTTCCTTACTTATTGTCCAACTTTAACATCCATAATGACTTTCACATAGCACATGGCTCAAATCAGGTATACCTTAGTCCTCAAAGTTTTGGAGTTTTTTAAAGTTCTTTTTCTACTGGTTTGCTTATACAGTTCATATTGTGCTTCACACTGTCCCTCATTCACATTGTTTCATATTCCTATTCATTATATTTTATAAAACTAATCACTGTTGAACTATGCCCACCATTACCCTACCTTTCTGGAACCCCACTGGCTCTTATTTCCTTTACCACCTCCCTCCACCCACCAGATCACATGACCCTATGATTTCCCTCCTGCCCATGCCCACCCCTCTGCTCCCAGCCTGCCTACCTTGGCTCCTCATACACGTTTTGCTAGTTACCTCTTTCCACACTAATGGTCTTATGCAGTATTTGTCCTTAGGAAAATGAATTCCTTCACTCAGCCTAGTGCTCTCCAGTCCCTCCCCAGTTATGTAGCAGTTTTCAGAATCGTTGCTCCTACATTTGTTAATGTCTTTATGACTGCTATCAGATACTTTCAAGTTTCACGCACCCAAAAGACTAGGTTAAGAAAACATCCTTGTGAACTTTTCAAGTATACATCTCTGGTTCTTTATAAAGGAAAAATTCCTGGAAGTAGAATTTAAAAAGACATATACATTTCAATTTCTTTTATTCTTTTTATGTAAATGTTCCTATTCATCATCTTTTATTTGTTGAAGAGTTTTACTTTTTTGGTCTTATTTTGTAAGGATCCTTTCTTTTTGTGTGTTGCCAAGAGTAAACTTTCAGTGGCCTTCTAAGATACAACTATTAGTCATTTACCATCAGGAGCAAAGGAGAGTGGAGACTGAAAACTCAAGGAAGTTCTTAGTGCAGCGGCCTGCGTGAGCCACAGCCTTCTGACCTGAGACGCAGGTCTAGATGGTGCCCAGCTGCCGCTCCGCCCCCTGTGGGCAGGAGAACCATGGTTAGAACCGTGGAAGGTCTTGGTTAGAGTGAGGGGAGAATGTAGAACAGAACTCAGATTCATTAATGGATCAGAGACGTGCAGAACGGTTAGAAACTGGAGGAAGCCCCCAGGACTTTCGCTCTAAAGCACCTTCTACCCCGGGAACTGAAGCCCCTCTCAGACATCTCCTTTCAGCAAGTATTAGAGTGGCCCATCACATAAGCAGAAATGCCCGTGAGGAGTGTGTTCCGAGAGCAGTCAGCTATGCAAGTCCAACCGGCAACATTGACTTTAAAATGCAGAGACGGAGGCGGGAGGCGCAGGGAAATGGGAACAATGGAAATGAGGAGGGGCCCGACACAGTACAGGGACAGCAGTACTATGGAAGATGTCATAGTAGACATTTTTCTACTCTATATAGAAATATTATTTATGTAAATAGTATATAATATTAGGGAGCTCTGGTGGCCTAGTGGCAAGAAGCCGCGCTGTAATCCCAAAAGAACGCGGTTTGAGGCCAGGAGCTGCTCCGTGGGAGAAGGATGGACAGCCCCCTCCCGTGTGATTAACTGCCTCTGAAAGCCCACCAGAGGGTCAGCGATGAGTCAGTTCCAACCAATACTACACAATAACAACAACAATGTACAATGTTAAATAGAAATATAATGTATATAAATATTTTCCCAGTTACAGGTTTACCTTTTAATTGAGCTTATGCTGTCTTTTATGGAGGGTTTTGTTCGTTTTAAATAGCTTCACCAAGGTAAAATTCATATGCCATAAAGTTTATGTTTTTAAAGTATACATAGTATTTTCACAAAACTGTATTGATCACCTAATTTCAAAACATTTTCATGCCCCAAGGAAGAAATGTCCTAGCCATTAACAGCCACTTTGCATTCCCCTCTTCCCTAGCCCTTTTCAACCACTAATCTAATTACTGTGTATGGATTTTTCTGTTGTGGATATTCCCTATAAATAGAACGGTAAACTGTGTGACCTTCTGTGCTTCTGCTTCCACCTCTAAGAGACTCGGTTGCTGTTGGGTTGGGACTGACTCATTGGGTTTCAGGGCTGTCACTGGTGTGGGAGGAGACAGCACATCCTTCTTCCTCAGAGCTGCTGGTGAATCTAAACCGCCAAACAGGCATCGTGACCTTTGCGTTAGCAGTACAACTGTGTTTCCAAGGTTCATCCTTGTTGTTGGTGTGTATTAGAACATCATTATTTTTCTGGAACTTAATTTAATGATAGACCCTTTTGTGGATGTATCGGGGAGCTGTGCTGGCCTAGTGGTAAGAATCTGCACTGCAGTCCCAAAGGAACACGGAGCCAAGGGAGCGGGTGCCTGGCAGGAAAGGGGAACAAAGTCCTATGGGCCAAGCTAAGTCATTCTGAAAAATGATGAGTCTAAGAGTAGGCAGCTGGAGGTTTCTGAGCAGAGGTTAGGCACGTACCATTAGATATTTTCAAAAGATAACTTCAGCTTCTGTATAGAGAATGGATCCAAGACAAGCAAGAGTGGAATCTTGGCTGGAGGCAGATGTGTTCAGCATCAAAGTGACTTAACAGTGGTGCTGGTCATGTTCACGGTCGTGGTCGTGACCATGGCCATGGTGGTCATTGCCATTGAGTTGCTCCTACTCATGGTGACTCCATGTAACAGAATGGAGCATTGCTGGTCCTGTGCCATTCTCACCGGGAGGTGGTTGTGCCCGGTGTTTCTTTTCTCATCCAGGCCTTCTCAGAAAGGTGCTTCCTCATCCATGCTGCTCTAATCTACCACATTTTGAGGCTCTCCGTATCCTCCACCTTTTCTCCACAGCCCTTCAGTCTTTATAGAGTAAAAGTTTTAAAATGGACTTGTCTTGGAAAGCACGTTCTAGTCGGTACAGGATTTTGAATTTCAGATTGGTTAGAAGTAAACTACATTTGAGTTGTTTTCCTGTTTTGTTAAAACTCACGCAAATGTTGACTGTTCTTCAGGTCTCGTATGTTATTCGAGATGAAGTGGAGAAGTACAATCGGAATGGAGTCAACGCCCTGCAGTTGGATCCAGCACTTAATAGGCTGTTCACAGCCGGCCGAGACTCCATCATAAGAATATGGAGTGTAAATCAGCACAAGGTGAGGCAGGACGTGCATGTATGTCTTGACTTAATGCTCTGAGTAAGTCATGGATAAGTGACTTTTGATATCTTCCAAAACCCTTTTGGTAACTCTTTTTCAGAGATACTTTAAAAATACTTAAAAACCACATCAAAAAACCTTAAAAACCACCAAACATTGAATATGCTTTTACAGTTATACTTAATCTTGAATGAATACTTTATTTCTTCATTACAAAGGTTACTGTGAAAATATGAAAACAGTCTCTCCTTTCCTTCAGATTTAGTGATAGCTTGCTTTTTCTAGGAGGTGATGCAACTTAAATGTCTATGAAGATATCATTTCAAATCCAGGCAAATTGAAGTAGCATTTCATTTGAATGCCTATCTTGTAGAATGCCTATGTTGTATATAGGAGCTCTGGTGGCCTAGTGGCAAGAAGTTGCGCTGCAATCCCAAAGGCACACGGTTCAAGGCCATCAGTTGCTCCATGGGAGAAGGATGGACAATCTCCTCCCAAGCGAGTAACTGCCTCTGAAAGCCCACTGGAGGGTCAACTATGGGTGGGTTCCAACTCTACGGTATAGAACAACCTGCTGTATAGAACAGAAAGGAAGATGCAGAAAGAAATTGGAGAATCTCGTGTGCCCTTACTATATGATAGACATTGTTAGCATTTCATATCCATATGACTTTAATTCTTATAATAACTCTTCAGTGAAGCTGTCAAGGTCCGTTTCTGTCATGGAAAACAGGTTCCGAGATGCCAGTGGTCAAATGGGTGGTAAATGACAGAGGATCAGAACTCAGTCTTACTCTAAAATTCTGGTGTGAGACTTTGTGTTTCTTTAAAATCAAATCATTAAAATTGTCTATTGTATTTTTAGCCAGCCCTGCAATTGTGTTGTTCAGTCCAATAAAAGAAACTACTTTATATAGTTGCTGGACAGAAGTCTTCAAATTCTTTGCTAATGGAAACTGGTGGCCCAATGTCAAAAGCATAGAAATTAAGAAAGCTATTTCTTTTTGGCTTTGAAATGCTTTGTAGAGCTTTGATTTGATGTATGTGTCACCTTTCTGGGAATTCACAGAATTTCAGACAAATTAAGGAAACCACTCAGCAATCAATTTGGAGGAATCTGGAAAGCCTTCTCCTCTCCCATCAAGATGACGTTTTTCTAGTCTTCATTTTCTGCTAACATTGGATAACATTTCAGATTTGTAAAGAGGTGTTCTCTTGCCCATCCTGCCTAGACCTTTCCTGGCTTAGACATACAAAGTAACTAAATACTCTGTTTTTTTAAAAGTTTCTCCTGGTGATTAAGCCAACAGAGAGAAACAGAAGGAGGCTTAGGTTACTGAACTGAAATAGGGATTCAGGTCAGCCCTTGCCTGCTGTTTCTTCAGGAAGGACTGTAGCTTTCAGAAGAGGGACATCTAATTCAGAAACTAAAAGCGGTGGCGGGAGGATGCTAAAAGCAGGTGTTCAGTCAGGCCAGACTCTTTCAGGATGACCTTTAGACTCATGTCTGCTGCTCTGCTGTGGGCCTTTACCATCATTGACTCGAATCCCCGCCTCCCCCAGATTCCATTAAGCCCTGTCCCTTTTAGTAACCCCTTCTTTCCTGTTAGTGTGATACACTGTGAACTATGCCACCACCCAGTGCTGCTTATCCATCTTCTCATAACCTTCCAAGCCACCCACGGCGCCCAGCACTCAGCTTGTTTCCTTCCCAGCCACAGTGCACAGCAAAAGGCACTCACCTGAGAAACCTGTTGCAGTGGACCTTAAAGAGCGTTCCCATTCACAGCCAGTGATAAAACTGTGCTGAAGAAAGCCTCCCATTTGACATCTATGACCTGTTTGGGGACATTATACCCTAAACTCACTTTTTAATTTTGAGACCATAGAGCAATGGGTTACATTAATTGAGGAAGTAATTTGTAGTGCAAACCATTAACTCAGTTCTACTGCTAATCAAACTGAGTTCACCCAGAGGGGTCTTAGAAGAAAGGCCTGACAGTCTGGTATAAAAACTCTCCTCCTGGGGGCGTGGCTCTAATGTTGCCATTGGCTACACTGTAAGGCGTGACTCTGACTCTGCCATTGGCTACCTTGCGAGGCGTGACTCTGACTCTGCCATTTACTACCCCCCCCCCCATTGGCTACCTTGTGGGGCGTGGCTCTAACTGGTGCACGTAGGCTTGTCATCCCCTGTAATTGACTCAGTGCCAGCTGGCTTTTTAGAATTAGTGTGTTTCTACAACATGTTTTTATAATTGACATGTTAAAACATTATCATGTTTAATATTAATAAGTAACATGTTTCATCCTCTATCATAAACTTACCTACTCTGGTGTTTTTTTCTTTTCATTTCAGCAAGATCCATATATAGCGTCCATGGAACACCATACTGACTGGGTAAACGATATCGTGCTCTGCTGTAACGGAAAAACATGTGAGTATTACTTGGGATTATTGGGTTTCTGGACATTTTAAAGTTGATATATTTTGCCTAAAGTATCATTTTAAAAATTGAAATATGAATAGCATACATACGGAAGAGCATATCTCTTTTTTTCTTTTTTTTTGCTTTCAAGTATTGTGTTTGTTTTGTTTTTTTATTTAAATAGCATTAAGTTGATTACAAATATTTCGTATTGGCTTCCCATATTCCCCCCTTTTCTTTTTATCATAATTATGTTATCATCTAGATGAGCATCCTTTATACACAAACAAATGAAACATAATA
>NW_006399841.1:344729-381653 GCF_000299155.1 Elephantulus edwardii | reverse complement strand
TGATTAATCTCCTTTGTCAGTGTATCCTTTGCCATTCCCTATCACTCCTCCCTGAGAGAGACTTCACCCTGATTTCATAAGGAAAAGGGGACGACGTATTCTCTTAGCTACTTCCTGCTGAAAAGGGACGCTGTAAAAAGCACAGCTCTTAAGAACTCAGTTCAATCCATTTCTACAGAGTGAACAGCCCTTTGTTGTTGTTAGGTGCCTTTGAGTTGAGTACAACTCACGGCAACCCCGTGACCAAAAGATTTAAACCCTCTTCTCTCCTGTGCCATCCTCACCCTTCCTGACACACAAGAGCCCATTGCAGCAGTTACCACATCAGTCCACCTGGTTGAGGGTTTTCCTCTCCTTTGCCAACCTTCTACCTTGTCCCAGAATCATGTCCTTCTCCAGGCTATAGACTCTCCTAGCAACATGCCCAAAGTATGTAAGGCAAAGCCTCATCATGGAACATTCCACACTCTTTTCCAGTGCCATAGCTCAAAGGCATTACTTCTTCTGTCATCCTTATTCACTGTCCAACTCTCAGATGCATAGGAAATTATCAAAAAGACTATGGTCTGATTCAAACACACCTTAGTCCTCAAACTGACATCATTACTCCTCAGTAATTTGGAGAGGTCCCTAACTACAGATTTTTCCAGTGCAACGCATCTCCTTATTTCCTGACTGCTGGTACTAAGGGAGTTAATTGTAGATCTAAGCACGATGAAGTTGTTGACAGTTTCAATTTCTTCTCCATCCATCCTTTGTAACACTACCTAAATCAAGAAGTCCCCTGAGATCCCCTTCCAGTCACTGCTGCTCTCCTAACTTCTAAACAATACAGTATAGTTTTACCTGGTTTTGAACTATGTATAAGTAAGTTCACCCAGTGTGTATTCTTCAAGGTTTACTAGTAATCCTTTTTGTTCCAATTTTGGTAAGGTCATATTATGCTGTTTACAGTATGTTTTCCTGAAATGTTCCTCAAATAGACTTTTGAAATGTTAGGAATATTGCAAGTGTTCTATTTTGTGTTTATACATATGTAAACATTAGCTTGAAACAATTTCATCTTAAGGAAAAGCTTTAGAGTAATTCTAAATCACACTAAGATGTTTGTGCATTGTTTGCCTCTTCTAGTAATATCTGCCTCTTCTGACACAACAGTAAAAGTATGGAATGCACATAAGGGATTTTGCATGTCGACACTAAGGACACACAAGGTAAAAGAAATTCCCATTGTTTTTGGTGTAGTACTGAGCTCTCTGCGCTTTCTATGGCTCGTTTTCTATTGACATGCAAAGTGGCTCATGGTCTGTCTGTCCTGTTACAGGATTATGTAAAAGCCTTAGCGTATGCCAAGGATAAAGAACTGGTAGCATCAGCCGGATTAGACAGACAGATATTCCTTTGGGATGTGAATACTTTAACAGCACTGACTGCCTCAAACAACACTGTCACAAGTAAGATGTTTGAAAACACTTCTTTGAAAGTCATCCAAGTTAACCTAAAGAAAGAATGGTTTCCAGCACATCTGTGATGGGTTTACATTGAGACAGTGGTTCATTATTCAAGAACGCTGGCACTTGACAGTGTTCTAGCTCCAGGGATGTGACTGAGCAAGAAGGAACTGGCTCCTCGCTGCATCTAGACACAGTCATGTCTGCTGGTTAGGTTTACGGTGCACTTGTGTTCACTCCCTAGCTGCGTGTCTCTGCAGTGCAGGGCAGGGCAGGGCAGGGGAGCTTGTCCTGTACAGTTTTGTATCCCCCACGGCATTTCCCAACCCAAAGCCACACAGCAGATACTGTTGACAGAGGTGGTGATTACCTGACAAAGTAGGCAGTTTCTCACTTTGAAAAAGTGTTACCATGTGTTAAGAGGCTTTGAGTTCATGACCAAGATGGAAAATACCTAGAGAAAGAAGAAAAAGGTTTTCAGGGCCAATTTTCAGTGACCTTTCAGAGTAGCCTTAGAGAATACAGCCAGTTCCAGAGGAAACCAGTTCTTCTGGTGGTGATTGAGAGATATCCATAGCTGTTTGATAGTGTGGATACTTTATCAGTGAAAAGATCTTGGACTTGCAAAGCACACAAGTCTAAACTTGGTGCTCAGCCTCAAGTCTAGCCCAGTTAACCTTAGAGTCCTCTAGACCAGGTGTCAGAGGGGACTGGCAGAGCCAGACCTGAGGGGCCTGCTCTCAAGACAAAGCCCTGAGCTATGTACATCTCTCATCCTAAGTCTAGTTTGCCATTACTTTGTGAAACACGCGCAGGGGTAGTTCCACCAGTATAGCCTGGTCTATGCCAAGAAAAGCAAGTTGGAAGGCTGGAGTTAATGATTTCTTGGATTTTGTTCTACCCTGGTTGTCAGTAAATTTGTGAAGATCCAAGTGCGATGTTCTAATAGTTATGTACACTATCACAGCAATTGATGTTACTGGTCTCTGTTGAATGTTGTGATACGTCATTCAGCTCTGTCTCTCGGGTGACATTGTGAATTAAACATGACCTGCAAACCAAAGATGAGTGGCTTGAATCCACAGCTATTCTGTACAGGAAGGAGAAGGCGGTGTGCTTGCGTGAAGTCTTCCAGCCTTAGAGACCCCGAGGAGCAGGTCTGCTCTGTCCTATAGATTACGCTGAGTTGGAATCGACTTGATCGTAGCGTGTGTGAGTTTTGAGAGCCAGTCCCAGGAGACACTGAATGGGAGGGAGCTCAGTAACAACCAGTACAAGGAGCCATTGTAACCAGGTTAGAGGCTAAGATGGCACTGTGGAAGGGACTTGCTTAGAATGGTTTAGAGAGAATGTCATACTAGTTGATTTTTTTAATGGTTATGAAACCAGTATTTAGGGAGCTCTCGTGGCTTAGTGGCAAGAAGCCACGCTGCATTCCCAAGGGCATGCGGTTTGAGACCTCCAGCTGCTCCACGGAAAAGGATGGACAATCTCCTCCTGTGCGATTACCTGCCTCTGAAAACCCGCCTCAGGGTCAGCTCTGGGTCAGTTCTGACTCAACGCTACACAACAACAACAACAACAAACAAAACCAGTATTTATAGCTAACATTGTTGAGCCTTTACTACAAATGGACATTTTTCCATTTACTCCTTTATGCCTTTTAAATTCTCTAGGTATTTGTTTATATTTTTTGTTGTTATTGTAAAATTAAGATCGTGCTACATAAACAGTATCATAGGTGACTTTTCACTTTTGAATTTGACATTAAAGGGCATGAACTTTTTTTGCTACAAATTACCTCGTTTCCTCCCAGAAATAATGTTCCGATTTATCTTCCTATTAGTAATGTATGAGAGCGCTATTTTACTGTTTTCAGAATTAAGTATTGTCTTTGATTTGATTGTTCAAAATAATGTGTTTTGATTTGTACGTCTTTGAATAATTGTGAGATTGGGTGTTTATTAAAAATATGAGCTGGGGAAAAGATTTGTTTTAAATGTGCGAGACCATACACGTTTGAAAATACATAAGAGGGTGGTTGCTAAATGCCATTGTGATTCAATTTTGCAATTATTTCTTGAGCTGCTCTTAGATATGCTCAAATTCCAACAGCAGTGCTAGTGCTCAGCATTACCTCTGTGATGGATTTCTCCTTCGAGCACCCATAAAGATAAGGCTTTCTAAACTCAGTAATTACGTTTGCAAATTTTATTTTTTTTTGCTGATTAGGTACTAAACAGCTGATGATTTGTTAACATTTACCTCCATTTGTCCTTAATAGCTTCGTCTTTAAGTGGGAACAAAGATTCCATTTACAGCCTAGCAATGAATCAACTGGGAACAATCATCGTATCAGGGTCCACTGAGAAGGTAAAGGAGACCTTAAAGTTTGCTCTGTATTTGGCCAAAAAATAAAATAGAGTAATCTCATCTGTATTCATTTCCTGATGAATGCTAGAAAAGATTTTATTGTAAACAAGTAAGAGTATTAACTACTGTTACGGAAAAGGGAAGGCCAAGAAATGGAGAGGAAGAGAGAATCTTGAACATTTTTGTTATTATTTCTGCTAAGATTAGTAACAGGCTAGTTATAAAAAGTCTTGAGGCGAGCTCTGGTGGCCTAGTGGCAAGAAGCTGCACTGCAATCTCAGAGGTACATGGTTCGATTCCACCAGATGCTCTGCTGGAGAAGGAGGAACAATCTCCTCCTGTATCAGTCAGATCTGATTTGATGGTACACACAAAAAATAATGAAATAAAATTTTTTTAAAAAAAGACATTCTTTTAAAAAAAAAAAGTCTTGAGTCAGCATGGTCTCTAATGCTGTATACCTGTTGTGTAAGTCCATGATTTCTAACATTAATAGCCTCTATGTCCCTTGGTATTGATAGTTGACTGAAAGGGCCTCCACAGACTCAGAATGACTCACATGACTGTAGGTGTGCTGGCTGCTTTTGCAGAAACTGGTGAGCAGTGGGCCAGGCTGGATGCAGCTGGATGCTTGGTCCACAGTATATGATTTCTCAGTCCAGACAACTTGCAGCAAGCTTAGGTGAAATCAGCAGGTCTCACTGCTGCTCCTGTGCTGGTGTTTTTATAAACCTCCCACACTGTGTGGAAAGGGCTCTCTTTTATTGTTCTCCCTGCTGTTGATGATTTGCAAAAGCATGTGTCCTCAGTTTAGGTAGCTGAAGACCACACCCCCAACAGGGACTAACACAATGGCTAGACAAGCCAGGTGGGGTTTTTTTAAGGTTCTGATATTACTAGTTGGAAAGTTGAGGCTTTCAGTCTATTGGTAGAAACAGTACTTCTTCTCAGAATTTAGTGATTCTCAGTTGGCTTAAAAAGTTGCCTGTTGTTTAAATTTGATCATATATTTACTCAGTTTGCATAATATTTTGTTACAATTTTTAGGTTTTAAGAGTATGGGATCCAAGAACATGTGCAAAGCTAATGAAGCTTAAAGGACACACAGACAATGTCAAAGCATTGCTGTTGAATAGAGATGGCACACAGGTAGGCACTGGCACTTGAATGTTTACGTATTGCCATTTACCCTCTTATCCGCAGCTCCATACATCAGAACGTTCCACACTTGGTATACTAGTGCATAAGTCAGCTGGGTCTAAAAGCCACACAGTATAAACCGTGGTTTGTTTAAGTCCATAGAATATTCACTTGATTATATAGTAATCCATTTATTTAACATGTAGTAATCAAAAGGTGTCCAAACTATGTTCTGTTCCTTGGAGAGGGACCTGATGTTGGGAAGGGTGGAGGGTCTGCAAAGGAGAGGAAGACCCTCAACCAGGTGGACTGACACAGTGACCACTGCCATGGGCTCTTGTGTGGCAGAAAGCGTGAGAATGGCACAGGGCAGGACGGGGTTCACATCTTCTGTTCACAGGGTACACGGCTCGATGGCGTCTTAACAACAACAACAATCTAAATATAAAATTCTTTCATATTTGCATTTCTTTTTTTGGCATTTTTTTTTAGATAAAGGGAGAGTAAGAATTTTCTCTGGATAAGTCTAATGGACATTAGCATGGGAAATTTCGGTGCTTAAAGAGGAAAAGCATTTGAAATGTTACATTGTGTAAAGCAGAAGTAGGCTTTTGTTAGGTATTGAATGCTTCCTGCCATTGTATTAAGTGAAAAATTTCCTCCCAGTTGGTCTGGTGTCAGGGCAAATCTTGTCAGGTGACTGTAAGTGGAGTCTATAAGTTTAATGTGCTAGCCTGATGACAAATGGTAACATTTCAAAGAAAAAATAATTTTGGTACTAGACAGTGTTAAGTGCAGTGCTAATCTAATTGATTGCAATAGGATTAGAAATGAGAGACTACAAAGGCAATGAGGTAATGCTTTCAGTCTGTTAGCTACATTTTATCACATAATGGAAAAATCTGGGAATTAGAAGTATAAAAATGGAACTTGCTTTGAATTCTTTTGTAGAAGTCAGTCACTGGTGAAGTAGATAAGCCTTTGTCTGTCTCCAGAGGTTGAAGGAAGGTTTGAACCACTAACCAAAGGAAGAAAGTAATTTTTCAGAACTTGAAGAGAGGCTTATAGGGGCTTGTGGAAGTCTTCAGAGATGCAGAAGGATCTCAGGGTTAATGTATGTGTGTTCTTAGAGACAGGGCGTAACTAGTCTGCTCATCTACATAGTAGAAATCATAGTGTGCATTTTGTATAGTTAAGGAATTAGAGGTAAGAAGTATATTGTTATCTCTAAGTCCAAGCACCTCCTAGGGTCCCTGTGAGTTCTTCCACGGACCCACGTTCATCTAAATTGAAGGCACCTGCTCCATCCGTTTGTAGCATAACTACTGCAAAACCATGTTTGAACTGCTTACTTAAGCCTTGTTCAGTTAGCTTTGTCCAGGAGTGAACTGGATCACAGGTTCTACATGGAACTGTCCTTCAGTGGTAGGGACCAAGGACATAATGGTGACTAGAAGGCAGCCGTCAGCCTGGAGACTTTAAAGCTTGGCTTCCAAGGGACCAATGCTTTGCTGATGGATTTGTCCACTCTGAGTAGCATCTCTTCCTGGAAAGAGGAGTTCGTTCCTTGGCCCGACACCAGAAAACTGCCAGAGTTGTTCTACATACTGGTTAAAGGTGTTCTTAACATCCCAGTATTCCTCGTAGTGGTTAGTCTTACTAGGTTCCTTGTAAACTAGTTGGTACCAGTGCTTAAGCCACTGCTGTTGTTGTTGTTCTACTCTGTAGAATCCAGGAGATTTGGGAAGCCATCAGGAATCCTGAGCCACGAGTGAAGGGATGGAGAGGAGTGAGGGGCAGAGAGGAGATGTGGTCCGGGACTCAGGAGTGCTTGCTGGTGGGGCGCAGTGCCTGTCAGACTCGGCAGGCATCAGGGTCTGCGGATGACTTCTAGCCACTTCGGCCTTTTTCCCTTAGTGGCTGCCAGTTACCACGTGTCCCAAAGCTTTTCCTCCGTAAGTGCGTGGTCTAGGATCTCAGAAAGAGGACAGCTTCCCTCAAGCTTCCACTCATGAGAATTGTAAGTGACCGCTGAGAACTTACGTCTTTAGCAAGTTCCCAGGAGTTGCTGAGACCATGGAGACCACACACCGAGAACCACAGGCCTAGTGCAGGCGGCTCCCTTAGTGTCAGCTGCTTTCAGACTCCATCTCCCTGGGCAGCAGCTAAACTAAGAGGACTAGTGTGCAGAATTCACTCATCGGCTAGTGGCAGGTAGAGGTGGCAGTGGCAGCTTTGCTCACAGGGTTCTCGGGGCTTGAACTTTGGCCTTTGTCATTTCCGCGTGTGGTACGTGTGTGTCTGAGTTTTTTTAGCAGTACAAGTACTGGTTGTTATGAGAGAGAGAGAGAGTGTGTGGGTGTGTGTGTGTGTGTGTGTGTTTGCGCATGTGCGTGTGCCCTGTGCACACATTGAGCAGGCACGCAGGACGTTTTGGGCAGTTTCTCACCATAACTTCATTTCTTCGCAGTGCCTCTCCGGCAGTTCAGACGGGACAATCCGCCTCTGGTCCCTTGGTCAGCAGAGATGCATAGCAACGTACCGAGTTCATGATGAGGGTGTTTGGGCTTTGCAAGTCAATGACGCTTTCACACATGTGTACTCCGGAGGAAGAGACAGGAAGATTTACTGCACAGACCTCAGAAACCCCGACATTCGAGTGCTCATCTGTGAAGAAAAAGCACCCGTTCTCAAGGTACGTCACACATTTTAGATGTATAATAAAGGCTCTAACTAATGTTAGCCAAACACAGGGAACTGTATCAAAACATGAAAAGTGAATCATCCGTGGAGTTTCTACAAAGACATTATCGATGGAGATGACAGGATAAGGAGGAGCGGCCGCTGTGTGTCTGCAGGAGCACCCCAGGAGTTCTGTGCTGGGGCACATCTGTCTTCTGCTCCCCCCTACACCCTCACATTTTTTGAGTTGTCTGTAGAAGGTCCTGTCAGTGACACGACCCTTCCACTGTGAAAGCCGGTGAGACCGCACCATGTTCCCAAGGCTGGCTGGCCTTCTTGACCCAACCCCGGCAGGAGAGATTTCAAGAGTTCAAGTCATCTGTGAGCAGACAGTAAAACCGAGTGAGGTCAAGAAATGTGCCCATTGCCTCGGGAACAGGATGTGGATGCGTTCTCCTGAAGGAGAAGCAGGAACAGGTGGTTTATACCCCATCACGATCCCAAAGCTCTCCTGATAAAGAGCTTCGTTGCTGTCTTTAGGTGAAGACTAGCCTAGAAATAGGGTCATTGAGCATCAGCCTCAGTGGTAATCAAGGAGTAACATGTTAAATCAATGGTGAAGAAACGTCTTGAGTTTACTATAAAGGCATCTGGATGGCACGATCCTCTTTAGTTGAAAACAAAAAACAGATATGCTGATATAACCCTTCAATGAAACCACAGACCACTGTTTAGAAAGATGGGCTGGTAACAGCAGTAAAGGTCAAATGAGAAGATGCCCCCGAGTTTGTAGACAGAACTGGCTGACTCTATGTCTTTAAAGTAGAAGACACATCTTAGCAAAGCCTCGACGCTCTGCATTTGTGATCCTGCAACATAACAGTTTTACAGGAGGCAGGTTGATGGGAGGAGACACTCTACACTGTGATCTGGAAGCTGTCAACACCTTTTAGAAAAACAGGAGGGGAAAAAATGTCAACGGGCTTGGGCCACAGACATAACCATGTATTACAAGAAATAGCAGTTTGAGCCAAAGAGAACCTGAACTCAGTGGACATCCAGCCCTTCCACACCTTCATGTATGTAAAGCTGTTTATTTGTATAATATGTGCATGTGTGTGCCCACAATGCTGGGTTACTTCGATTTCTACAACTGACACCATAATTTAAAAATCAGGGTATATAAGTAGTTCCTACAGGTTCTCCTTGCATCAAATATTATTACTCTTACATTATGTAGAAGATACTCAGAAGTGTTTCTTTAAAATAAGCATTGGATTGACCTTAAATACAAACCTTACTATATGTTTTACATACTGAATAAACTTAAAGACAAAACTGTGTGTATTCATACTTGGGCTCTCCGGTTATCAAACTATCAGTTATAGTATATGCAAGCATAATTCTCCAGAAGATTGTCTAAAAATGACTGGACGTGACAGAAAACTACCAGAAATACCTGCTGGGTTTAGAAGAAGTCGTGGCACTAGGGCCATCATAGCCAGTGTCAGATGGATCTTGTCTGAGAGCAGAGAATACCAAAAGAATGTCTATCAGTGTTTGATTGATGGTGTGGATCACAACAAATTGCAGCTAACATTGAGAATGGGAATTCTAGAACACCTGATTGTGCTCATGCAAAACCTGTACTTGGACCAGGAAGCAGTCATCAGAACAGAACAAGGCAACACTGTATGGTTCAAAATCAGGAAAGTAGTGCATCAGGAATGTGTCTTGTCGCCATACTTTTTCTCAATATGTATGTGGAACGCTCTCTTCAGGAGGTTGGGCTTTTTGAGGAGAAATGTGGCATCACAATTGGAGGAAGACTCATTAACAGCCTGTGTTATGCAGATGATACAACGTTGCTTGCAGAAACTGAGGAGGACCTAAAGGTCAAGAACTACAATCTTCAGTATGTATTGAATGAAGCTCAACATCAGTAAAACATTCTCACCACTAGGCCAGTTGGCACCATCATGAGAGATGGAAAGGAGAATGAAATTTTAAACAATTTCAGCTTGCTTAGCTCCACAGTCAACACTCTTGCCACCAGCAGTCAGGAAATGAAAAGATGAATTGAATTGGGAAAATCTGCTGTCAGGGACCTCCCTAGAGTGCTAAAGAGCAGTGCTGTCAGTCTGGAGACTAAGGTGCACCTTATGCAGGCCATGGTCTTTGCTGTGCATCAGAGAGCTGGACAGTGACTTAAGGATACAGAAAAGGGATCAGTGGCTTTGAGTTGTGGTGCTGGAGAAGAATGTTGAACATTCCATGGACGGCCAACAGAAACAAGTTTGTCCCGGAGAGAGTGAAAACAAGCTGCTCTTTGGAGGCAAAGATTTTGAAGCGCGCTCTCACATATTTTGGGCATGTTGCCAGGAAGGACCAGTCCTTGGAGAAGGACCTCATGCTTAGAAGTGTAGAAGGATATAGCACAGCGGAGGAAGACCCCGGATTGGATGGATTGATAAAGTAACTGGGGTAATGGGTTAGAGATTTGTTGAAAACAGTGAGACTGGCTCAGGATAGGACAGAGTTCAGATCTGTTGTGCCTTGGGTTGCTATAATTCACAAGCCACACAATGACATAGAACAACAACAACAATGGTGTAGTCAAGGAGCACGTGCGGCCTAGTGGTAAGAAGTCTCAGGGCAGTTCAAATCCACCAGCTGCTCCGTGGGAGAAAGATGGACTGTCTCCTCTCATGCGATTAAACTACTTCTGAAAGCCTGCAGGAAGGTCAGCTCTGGGTCGGTTCTGACTCGACAGTGTCCAACAACAGTGACACTGCCCACACGGGTTGTAAAGACCAGCCTCGGTGGTTTAAGTTCCCTATCAGAAGAAGACGGGCAATCTCCCCATTCTTCTTACAGCCTCGGAAACCCAGCTGTGAATCCGTTCTGACTGGAGGGCAGTGAGTAAGTGTGAGTGCCTGTTTGGCTTAACGACACACGAGGGCAGGGAGCTCAGTAAACCCAGGATCGCCTGGCCGGGGTGTGTATTGTCATACGTACATCAGTTTAAAATACGAACAGTATGCACTAAACGGTTCACAGGTATCACGTCTTCAGACGAGGCAGCTAAATTAGAGAGGGCTTTTCATGCTTGCTGTGTTTTCAGAATGTTTTTACTATAAACATTTGAAAAAGGAAATTTATTATGTATTTTATAATATATGTTGTTCTTGTTATGTGCCATCGAGTCATTTGTGACTCATAGTGACCCTATGTACAACAGCCTTAAACTCCGCTCTGTCCTGTGCCAGTTGCATTGCCGCTGACACACCCATCCCGATTACCCCAATCAGTCCACCTCATAGAGGGTCTTCCCCTCCTGTGCTGTCCCTCCACCCTACCAAGCATGTTGTCCCTCTCCAAGGACCTGTCCCTCCTTACAACATGTCCAAAGTATGTCAGACGGAGCCCCAGAATCCTTGCCTCGAAGGAGTAGCCTGGTTTAACCATCTCTAGGATGAATGTTTGTTTTCTTGGCAGTCCATGGAACACTCAATACTCTTATATTTTATAATATTATATATTAAAGAAAGTACATAAAACTAAAGTAGCAGAAACAAATAATTATGAAAACTATCTTTTCAACTGCATTCATTTAGGGTCCTTTAAGTAATGAATATTTAAAGCATTGTAGTAACTGTTTCTGCTATGGAGTAATTTTTACTGCACTCTGTGGTAAATTCCTACAGTAAAGAAACTGTTCTCATCTGTGACTCCCTGGATTTTTACACAAATGTTGTCTGAAGGAGTTGATACTTAATAACGCATAGCTAGTCCTAGCAACTTAGAGAAGTAGAGATTTGACCGAGCACCACATTTGTACTTTGTTTGCAGATGGAGCTTGATAGATCTGCTGATCCCCCTCCTGCAATCTGGGTTGCAACAACTAAGTCTACAGTAAATAAGTGGGTAAGTGGACAGTTACATACTGGCAAAGCTTTGTAAAGTACATGGCTTCTAAACACAGGCTTGTCAGAGCACCCTAACATCAGACCCTAACACTCGGCGTGCTTTTGCACAGTGACAAAACCTGCAGGTCTCTGCAGGCCAGTGTGATCCTAAAACCTTTACTCAGATTAAGAGGTCAAGCCAAATGAAGTTTCTCAGTTCCCTTTCAGGAGCCAAGGTGAACTTCTGATGTGTTTAGAATAGGTACTGTTGCCCAGTAAGCCAAGAAGTATCTTGACTGCAAGGTTGACAGTTCCAATCCAGAGCATCTCCCTGGAGAAATGAGGCACTCTGCTCTCGTTAATATTTACAGCCTCTGAAACTTGATCACTGGAGGGTTGCCATAAGTCGGAATCACCCCACTGGCAGTTTGACCTCATGAAACTTCATCTGAGAATAGGTGGCCCAAGTGCCAACACAGTGGGGAAATTCCCCTGAATCCTAATAAAGAAAGGAGAGCAGAAAATGTGCTCTTGAGTTCATTTCTGTGTTCTTCGTAGCATGAACAGTGAGGAAAGAAAGAGGAACAGAGAAGGCATCATCAGTACTATGACATTTTCCTGCTATCCAGGTTTCTTGTGAATAACAAAAGAGAAAATAATTGCATTTACTGTTTGTATGTAGCCAAGCAGTCATTCTCAAGATTTATTAGTAGTTGATTTTTAAAAACTTGATGGTATAGACTGTGTGTATGTGTGTGAGAGAGAGACACACTCTTAAGGATTATTGTAATAATGTTAGGTGGAGTTTTATTCTTTTGACAGTTAAAATAGATTAGTAAAGCTTATAGAGTATAAAATCATTAAATAGCCTGTTTTGTTTCTCTAGACACTGAAGGGAATTCATAATTTTAGAGCTTCTGGAGATTATGACAATGATTGCACAAACCCAATAACACCTCTTTGTACACAGCCTGACCAGGTTATTAAAGGTGAGTCAAGAATGGAAAGGGGTAGAACACTTTTTACTGAGGTTAATTCTAGATACTGCGACACTAACAATAAGATGACCTAGTTTAAATTTTAATTCTGATGTAACCAAAGACAATAATGTGTTGAGTTGTTTTTATGGTAGAAAAACTTTTAAAATGCTTTTTAAGTTAACATTTTAATGTGGTCTTTCTTGAATTAGTGTTTTTACCTAACAAATAGTTGTCATGATGAAGCCAGCAGCTACTTTGAAAATGTCTAGAATATGCTGTTAAGGACACAGGCCAGAAAAGATCATATCTTACTCTGAAATTCTGTAAGTTACTGCAGGCAGTGGTATTTTAAATTCTCTCCCCTCCCCCCATGTGCGTAATATTATGGCTTTGCAATTGGAATCTCATAGTAACGTTCATTAACAGTTCATAAGTGCCCATGCTGTCACCTTCAGAGTTGACTGTATCCTATTCAGGAATCTTTTAATGTACTACTCAGGAATCTCTGAATGTATTCGAGACTCTATTCCATTCAGGAAGCATAAAAAATGAGGACAGTGGGAAACAGAAGTTAATGAGAGGTGGGACTAATTCATATTTCTCTTGTCACCTTGACTTTTTCCAGTTTGTAAAACTGACCTCAACAGCTTTCCCTCAGATGAGGGACCCTGTAGTCCATAATCTGGTACTAAAATGTGACAGGTTTTCTTTGAATGCTTGTAAACAAGCATGAATAGCTGGTGGCCTTAAATTGCTTCAGACATGATAATATACACCCTTTGGTTTGCCTTTTCTCCCCTGTCAGCCTCAGTGCCATTGCCATTCAACCTGTGACTGTAAATGCAGAATGAGTGTTTTGCTAACTCTGTCCTTCTGTCCTTTAGGGGGCGCTAGTATTATTCAGTGTCACATTCTTAATGATAAGAGACATATATTAACCAAAGACACCAATAATAACGTGGCATATTGGGATGTCCTAAAGGTGGGTATCTTTTTGGATTGCATATAGGTCATTGAATTGTGTATCTCCTTTGTTTTTAATGTTAAGCAAAAAGTATATGATAACAAGATAAGAAATACATAAATTAAGATTTAATTACTTATCTTATTTTTGGAATGGTCATCTTTTGTGGAAACTGATACTGCCATTATTGATCTTCTTAACTATTTGACTAGAATAATTTTCTCTGGTTACTATAAACTGTTTATGTGTAGACTGTCTAATATGCTGCCTTGCCTTACAGTGAGCACATTTAAGATTTTTTTTGTCCTCAGCACTGTTGACATTTGAACCAGATGATTCCTTGTTGGAAAATGGGAACTGTTCTCTGCATTTCAGGCTCTTTACCTGCTTGTTCTGTAGTGCCCCTTCTCCACAGGTGACAGCTGGCATTGTCTCTGACTGGAGATGGAGGTGGGGCAGAATTACCTTCCGCTGGGCATGACTGCAGTGCACAGAGTTGGTTTGATTGTGTCAGAGCCCTCACAGCCGTCACTGAGCGGCAGTTAGGACCCGGGACTGTAGTACAGTGCCTCCCCTGGGAACCGTTGTACCACATAGAGCTGTTGAGCCACATCGTCAGTAGTACTGAAAATGTGTGGACAAGTTGAAAAGTTAGTCTCTATTTTGTAGTTATGACAATTGTCTCCTCTTAGTTGTTGGTACGTTTCTTCATTTGTTCAACAAGTATTTCCTGATTTATATGAAGTCTGTGTCTGTCTAGAATTAGATGACAGGAGCACCTCCATTGTAACCCTTTCTAGAGGAAAGAGAGGAAGGGATGTGAAAACCTATTAAATAAAGAACAAACTGATCACTAACATGCGGACCAAGGCAATTCGTTAATGATTAGAAGTGTCAGAAGAGCTATGTGGTAGAGAATTCATTTGAAAAAATGGTTTAAAGAGTATGAAGCAAATGGAGAATGGGAGACCATTTCAGTAAGATGGAATAAATGACAAAGGCATAGAATAGAATATGTTTACTAGGTGTGGTTGACTAATGGTTGGAATTTTTTTAGCCATTACATGTCCTCTGGTCTTCAACTACCTTAACTGAAAACACATGGTCTTGTAAATCAGCATCAGCTGTGGGACCAGGATAAGACTAAGAGTGCTTCCCACAATGGACAGCAAGAGTTGGGGCAAACAAGGCTGGTGGTGGCAAGACCCTGGTGAGAGGGAGAGCCTGGTGTGGAGAGACTGGCATTGCTGTAGCAAGGTGTGACTTGAGGCTCTTGGCATTGGTGCTGGACACAGTTAAAGGTTTGGCTGTTGATGTTTAAAGAAGAAGCTGACTTAAAATTTGCTGGATGCTGGTTTACCTGGAGGGAAATCTTGCTGGGTGATTTGGATTTGACGGCTGAATTGAAACCAGAGCCTGGACTTACTGAGGAATTGTGCCTTGGAACTGTTAGGCTAAAGCCTGGACGTGTTGTGAGATAATCTTTGCCTCTCTCGCTCACCTCTCTAATAAACCTCATTATTGGTACCGTGTCTGTGAGTCAGCAATGAATGAAAAGAACCTCTTGCTATTGGTGGGGCCCTCCGTGACCATGAGGCTGGGCTATGGAATGACGGAACTGCTTTCTGCTCTGAGACGGCAAGGGTCTGTGCTATTCCCACTCCCTCTGGCCCTTGCAGAGAGACACTCAAGGCCCTGTGACCTATGTCTGGTTATCTCTTCTTTAGACACGAGGGCAAGGTGAACAGTATTGCTTAGTTAGGCACTAGAGTATGTATAAGGACAAAATAGGGGTGCAGTGAGATTTCATCTCCATACTTTGAGCATATTGTCATGTTGGAGAGGCAGAGGGTCAGCAGAACAGAGGAGGACCTTTAGCAGGGTTAACAGTGGCTGTAACAATGGGCTCGAGCATGTTGGAGGTGAGGAGAGTGGTACAGGGTGGTGCAAGGTTCACATCTGTTGTTCGCAGGATCACTGTGACACAACACCTAAGAAAGAAAGCGTGAGGATGAAATGGGTCCTAGGCATTTCTCCACAATTCCTCAGTCACAGTCAGGGTCAGGGCTAGTTGGTCTCTGTTCAGTCCCCTCTGGAAGATTATGGAGCAGGAAAATCAGCAGGACTAGTGTCTATGTAATGTCACAGTGGAACCTGGGAGCTAGTTGCCTTTGATATGATGAGTTGGAGAGTTTAAAGGGAGAGACAGGCTCAGAAGATGATAAAAGTTTATAAAGTGGACTAGGGGGAGGAAGTGCAACCATGAAGTGAAAATGAAAAGGAGGGGAGAATAATTAGAGAAATGTTTAGACTTGTGTGCTACTGAAAATGGTGGAAATTAAGGAGTTCTAGCGAGGCTTCTGTTTTAAGATGTAGGAGGCAGGTCACAGGTATGGGAAGTATGTCAAGGTTGTGGAGAACTGCCTTTGGAAACAAAAAATCCCAGCCCGGGTTAATGATCCAGTTGATAGTGGAGGTTGTCCTTAGAGTGATGGTATCATGAAGGAATTGAGAGGCTAACCTGTCATTTAGGTCGTGTGTCCAAGATGAAAGGTGCAAAACTTTGAGCCAGGACACGTACACACGTGCAGTGAACGAGAGAGTGACCATGGCTGTGTGAGGGCAGTGAGGAGTGGGGATTCCACTTGCATCAGCTGGATGGCGTGGACCTCACAGAAGTACGGTCTCCGCGGCAGTAGGAGGCTGTGAGATGTGAGAGAAGAGACGGTTTGGGAAAGAGCTGGGTGAGAAGGGAGGTAGCAGGAGCACGCTGTCCTACAGGGCAGACTCGAGGTGAGCTACGGTTGAAAGTACGGCTGGTGCCAGGTCGGTTCAGGACCCGTTGAAGGAGCACGTGCGTGTGTTAGGGAAGAAAGAAGTGTAATGGTCAAAAAAAGAAAACCTCTCCATTACTGCTTATGGTCTAGCTGTTCTGTGAGGGTAACATTCAGTTCTTAGTAGTTATTGGTTCCTTGGACATGTTTTTCTTATTTCTGAGTCTTACCGGTTTTTAGGTAAGTGTGATGGTATATTGGCATAATTAAATTACAGGTCCTGAAGAATTGGAAATCATTATTTTGCCAGCTTATTTTACTAGATTTTCAGTAGCAACAGATAATTATGTCTATCTTAAAACATTAACCTTTAGATATTACCACATTCCTTTTGAAATGTATTTTGGATCCCTTTTAGACAAAATGGTAATACGTTTAATTGTGAATAGCAGAGTCATGAATGAAACCAGCTTAGCAGTGACTGTTAACCTCCATCACCTTTCTTCTTAATGTCCAGGCGTGTAAAGTCGAAGATCTGGGCAAAGTGGATTTTGAAGATGAAATTAAGAAAAGATTTAAAATGGTGTATGTGCCAAATTGGTTCTCAGTAGACTTAAAAACTGGGGTAAGTTAACAGTTAATATTTTTTGCTGTTTGAGGAAACTAAAACTTTGCAAAATTAGCTTTTAAGTAACTAGTGTTAGTTACAGAATGCTGTGTTTTTGATTTGTGAAAGAAAGAAAAAAATTCATGTTAGTACAAAATGCTATTTAAATGCCCTTGGTAGCCAAGTCAACTTAATTGTAGGTGGACTGGATCAAATGAGGAGCCCTGGTTGCAGTTAGCACTTGTCTGCTAGTGGTAAGGTTTGTGCTTTGAATCCACGGGAGGGAAACATAGTAGTTGCTTCAGAAAAGAAGCGTAGCTTTGGAAACCCTGTGAGGCCGAGGCAGTTATGCTCTGTCTTCGGAGATTGCGATGAGTCAGAGTGGTCCCGACGGCAGTACATTTGGTTTTGTTGAATCATATGAAATACATTTGGTTTCTGAATCAGTGGTCTCACTGTTAGTCAGATTGTACAAACAAATAAGCGTTCAGTGTGTATTTGGAAGTGTCCAGTGGGGCCCGTGACAGTCTTTTTCTTTTGCCAGATGTTGACTATTACTCTGGATGAGAGCGACTGCTTCGCTGCTTGGGTGTCTGCAAAAGATGCCGGCTTCAGCAGCCCCGACGGGTCAGATCCAAAATGTGAGTCAGCTGTCTGCCTTCCTCTCCCTCTGGAAGGTGGCGTGCTGCTGGGGTTCCGCTCTGTAATTAGAGTTGACCGATTAGATCCTTGGTCTATATTCTCAAAGAATGTCAGGTATAGAGATACTTCATGTTCCCAGATACGGTCTTAGTGGTTTCATATGGAAATAACTTTTTAAAGAATACAGTTCTTGATTTGGTTTGGTTTTAAACCATGATTCTATCTGAATAGTTAGGCAGACTATCATTGCTGCTTTATATAGCCTAAAGTCTTGATTTAAACATCGTTGGCATTAGGTTAACATGCGGAAGTTTTACTTAAAATTGTTATTATGTCTTCCCCTCCGTGTTTAGCTTAAGTCCTGATTCTCTCTTCTGTGTCTTTTAAATGTTTGCAGTAAACTTAGGAGGACTTTTACTTCAGGCACTCCTGGAATATTGGCCCAGAACACACGTGAATCCGATGGATGAAGAAGAAAATGAAGTGAACCATGGTTAGTGGTTTCATGTCACAGTGGCTTCCTAAGAGTTCCTCAGAAGTGAAAGAGTCTTAGATGGTTTGCTATTTTAAGCCAGATTTTAAGTGTTTGCCAGAATGTGGCTATAAAATACTTGTAGTGATGCCCAAATTCTTGCAATCCCTTCTGCATCTCAAAGACACACCCCCATCCAGCCGTAACCAGGAGAGGCCCCGCGAGTCAGCTACCTTCTCGCGTGGCTTTAACCCTTCAGTGAAACTGTCACAGTTGGACTGTAAACTCTATATTCAGATGCACAGCTGTTCCGGAGATGTGTCTGAATGTCTGTGAACCTTCTGCGGTATCACTGCCCCAAAAACTGTTTGCCCTTGAGCGATGGTCAGACTGCATGTGGACATCTCCCAGTCCGATGATCTGCCTCATCTTGTTGATTGTTGCTTTGAATGCTCCAAAACACCAAATTCTAACCCAAAAGTGCGAGATGGGTGTTAGGGTGTGTGTGGAGGCTTCCTGTCATGAGGACCGTCACAAGGTTCCTGGGCCACAGAAAGGACCAGTAACCGGCTCTGAGCAGCATGTTTTGAACGTGGGAGTTTGGCTCCATTTGATCAAAGGAAGGGAGGGAAATAGGAACCTGGGATTACACAGTCCACGTGTAAGTTGGTGCTGGCTGAGAAGTCACTCCTCTGAGGAGTCTGTGCAGACGACCAGAGCGTAGTGCAGTGATGCGGACCTCCTGCCAGGACCTCGTTCAGGCAGACTGATTAATCGCTCGTGAGGATAGGGGTTTCCCTGAAAGCCGGAGTTCTGATGAAGCTGCCCAGAAATGGCACTGGCCCCACGCGAGATGATTTTGCTCTTCTGTCGGCTGGCCCACTTCACTCCTTTTCACGGTTGTGCGGGGGACTGAACCAGAGGAGCTGTCGGGGAGAGCCAGGAAACTGGGTGGTGTGTGCTGTGAGCACAGCTTCTTCCTGGTCTGAACCATCCTGTTGTATCTCTGACACCGAGTTAGACAGGACCGCTTCAGAGGTTCAGACAGGCTGTAAGGGCTACATAAGGGGTACACATGGTCTGGGGACAGCTAAGTGATTTACCATAGCATAGTCCACAGAATGTTCCAGATAATACTGGGGAGAAGTGCGTGTGCCCTGCCCGGCCTTTATCGATCTGCTTTTTTGAGTCAATTCTGGTGCTTAGTGACTTTATTAGAAGACACAGTAGAATTTGCTTTTAATGTCAGTTTCATTTCCTAGAACTTCCTCACTCCCCCTAATCTCTTTCCTTAAATATATTTCACTTGATTTGGACCCATGAGCAATACTTTATGGTATCAGTAATCAAGAAATCAAAAAACTTACTGTAATGGGCAAATCTGCTACTTCATCAGACCCCTGTAAAGTGCTCAAGAGCCAGGTTGTTGGGTTTAAGGACTGAAGTAGACATGTCTGCTGCTCCGTCAGAGCCGAGGAGGCGCCTGTCCTGCCTGCAAGGTGATGTGCTGTACTTAGCTTGAGTATTCAGACGCCCCTGGCAAATGGCCAGGTAATAGAGGTGACGTGGCCGGGCGTCCTGGTAGAGCCAAACACACGAAGCACTGTAGGTACGAGGCTCTGGTGGGTCCCCTCAGGAGGTGCTCCAGGGGGTGCAGGATTTCAGAAACTCAGCGTGCCTCCAGGTGGTGGGAGAACTGTAGGCGAACGAGGCTACTATTGAGTTGAGATCAGTATTAACATTTGGAGCTCTATTTGGATCCAACGATCACAAAGAAAGACTGGAGATGAGATCGTCAGAGAAGAGGGAGACGCAATTGTGACTCTAGGAATTTTGTTTCCCTGACACCACTGCCATTCGTTTTGGCTGCAATTGAACATAATATTTTTTTTCCTCTTATTCTGCTGAGTTCATCTTAGTTTCTTGGTGCTTCTAAAACACTGATACCACGAGCAGGTAACCTTAGCTCGTAACTGACTGGCTGCTCGTGAGATGGAACCACCCGATGGCTGTCCCCCCCGCAGGTTTTCAGAGGCTGCAAACCCGCCGGGAGGAGATTGCCCATCTTTCCCCAGCAGAGCGACTGGTGGGTTTGAACCACTTTGGGCTTAGCGTCTCAACTTCGTATGGCCCGCACCACCAGATCTCTAAAGAGACAACGTGGGGAAACTGAAATGTATTTTCTCACGGGTCAGGAGCTTCAAGTCTGAACCTGGGGCTGAGCTTTATTCCTTCCTTTGGTGAGCCTGTATCCTGGTTGCTGGTATCTGTTAGCAGTCTTCGGCTTGTAGACAGTGCTCAGCAGTGTCTCCCTTCCCTCGTGTGTATCTCTGTATCGCTTCAGGTCTTTATACAGACCGGTGGTGATTTGGTTTGGTGGTAACCCTACGTTGGTATAGCCTCGTTAGTAGAATAACAAAAGAAAACCTGATTTCCAGACAAGCAAGATCCTATCTATCGGTACAGGGATTAAGATTGCATTATATATTGGGGAGTGGGGTCCTGCCAGACACTGTTCTACTACACAAAGCAGACACTTTCTTGCACACGGGCTAGACCTAGATGGCTAACGTAACTGGGTGTATTTTACCTTTCAAAACTATCGAGCATCTTTTATTAAAATCTTCCAAATACAGTAATTTTATTTTTTTTTTTTTAATAGAGAGCATGTCAAATTTCTTTCTGGCTCTCACTGACTTGGAAGACTTGTTGTAGTTGTTAAGTGCTGTCGAGTTGCAGGTGACTCCTATGAAGGAGAGTCCTTGACGCTTGGGTGCCTTTCGTCCTCTTTCCAGGTTCATAGGGTTTCCGGAGGCAAGCTATTACGGAAGTGGATGCCACTCCTCCTTCCACGCTTGTTTTAATTGGGGAGCTTCACCCTACTCTCTGTCCTCATTGGGTAGCCAACCATTAACGCATGGCCGCCATCTCTCCCCTCTTCCCCTTCCGGGCTTGAAGCCCCGTGCTGCTGCCTTAAACCCTAGGCCAAGCCTGGCTTGCCTGGCTCCTGGAGGCAGAGTAGTCCTTCGTGTCTGAAAACTGCCACAACACCCGCACAAACAGCTTAGAGGACTTAGGACTTTTAAAAATCCTATTAATGCTTTAAACCCATGGAAATAAATGTTTACACTTACCATGTTAACAAACTGTTTACAGATACCATTTGCACTAACTGGATCCTAACCCTGTTGTTCCCTAGTAAACGGGGAGCAAGAGAACCGGGTACAGAAGGGAAATGGGTATTTTCAAGTGCCCCCACACACCCCCGTGATCTTTGGAGAAGCTGGAGGCCGCACGCTCTTCAGGTATGGACATCGAGGCCGCGACCGGGAAAGCAACCCTTTTCTGGGAAGTATTGATTCAGGCAGATGGTGAAAGTGGTGTGTTAGTGATTTCTGGGGTTGTCGAGAGATCTAGAAACTTTCCCTTCTCCATGAAATGAAACGTCTCCATGAAACGCCTGGTGCCGTTGGGTGGCATTCACGCGGAGAGCTGAACCTTGAGGGTGAGGATGAGAGCTAGGCCTTGGCTTGAGGCCGCTGCTTTGGCAGTTTCATTAGGAAACAGTTTGCCAGCGTAACTGCGAAGGGTAGGGAATATTAGGCATCACTAGAATCTGCTCACAGGAGAGGTCAGAGTCGGTAACTCGCAGGCTAGTCAGGGAGAATGACAGGGTGCCCAGCAGTCCTTACTGGAGTCCTCTCAAGATTCCAGAAATAAGAACAAAGCTTGTCCTTCCGAGAGCATCATACTGGTCTTCCTTTACAATGTCGTCATGAGAATACGGTGACAAAAGCTGTCCTGACTCCCCACTGTGTGGAGCACATTCGGAAGCGCTCTGCTTAACGGCCAGGTTTCCCTTCATCACTCAAAGACCTGAGGTTGTAAGGCCTCAGCCTCAGAGTCTCCGGGTCTGGGGTTCAGGGCCGAGCTATTGTGCCTGAACCACTGTATTTCCTGAGCTGTCAGGTGGGATTATCATAGACGGGGGCATTATCACAGATGGTCCCTTCCTCTAACGCATGTTCACAGTGCCTTTACCGCTCATGTGTATTATGACACTTAAGACCCAATGGCTTTTCTGTAGGCTGCTGTGCCGAGATTCCGGGGGTGAGACTGAGTCCATGCTTCTTAACGAGACGGTGCCACAATGGGTAGTTGACATCACTGTGGATGTAAGTGGCCTCCACTCCCACTTTGCCCTGTTATTCTTTGCAAATCATGAAGGAAATTAAGAACTGCATTAGACTCTAATCTTAGCTTCTTTATAAAAACGAGATTGCCAAATGGAATCTCCTTCTGTTCCCAGCAGTTCCAAAGTTGCAGAAAAAAGTGTTGATCATTATTTTCATATCTATGTATTATATCTTTAATGATTTTTAATTCTAAAATAATCTATGCTTAGTTGAAAGAATAATAAAATGAGACCTTCATCCAGTCTTAACTTCTCTCCCATTCACTCCTGTTCTTCTTCCCTCATGTAACAACTATTAACAGTTTACTTCATAGCCTTCAGTATTTTTTTCCTATGCTTACACAGGCATATATTATTTGTGTGCACACACACACACACACACACATATATATATATGTATATATGTGTGTGTAGTTAATTTTATTTTGCATAGAATTTCCCATGTACTATTCTGCAACTTGTTGTTTGCACTTAAAATGTATCTTGAACATTTTTTTTCATGTCTGTACATATGGATCATACCTTTTTACTTACTGAATAGTATTCCCTTGTGTGACCATAATTTGTTTAACCAAATCTCTGTTTATGGAAATTTAGGTTATTTCCAGTGTTTTCTATTACAAACAGTGGTGCAGTGAACATCCTTGTATATATATTTTTGTGTATTTTTTAGGATAAATTCCTATAAGTGGAATTGCTTGACCAAAGGTTATGCACATTTTAAATTTTGATAGATAACTGCCAAATTGCCCTCCACAAAGGCTGTACCAGTTCACTCTGAGCAGCAGTGCAGTGTACAAGTGCCTGTTCCCGCATGCCCTCACCACCGCTGGATACTTTCAATCTGTACTGAAAGACAGGCAAATGCTGTCATCTCATTGTTTTAATGTGGGTTTTTACAATAATTCAGAAAGAGGTTAAGCATCTTTTCCTGTTCGCCATTTGTACTTCTCCTGTGAATTACTGCCTGTGTTCTTCAGTCACTTTCTAATGGTTTGTGGTCTTTCCTACTGATTTTTAGGACTTGTTTATATTGAATATTAACCCTTTGACTATTATATGTGTGTCTCAGTTGAGTTTTACTTTGTTCATGGTATCTTTTGCCAGGTGAAAAAGTTTTCATTTTTATATAATTGAGTTGTTTGTGGTTTTTTTTTTTAATGTCTTCTGAGTTTCATATCTTGCTTTGGTACTTCCCACTCTAAAATAGTGTTCTGGACTCTTCTCTAATATTTTTATAATCTTTTTTTTTTAATCTAGATCCTAGAATTTCTTCTCAGTTTGGCGTGAGGGAGGGGACTCACTTTTCCCAAATGCATACTCATGTCTCAGCAAGTTTTGTTGAATAATCCTTTTTCCACTAATTTGAAATGCTGTCTTTATCTTTTACTAAATTTCTGTATACACATACTCTGTTTATAAACTCTCATATGCTGTTGACCTATTGTGTATATTCCTAAAGCCATATGAAAAGGGACATAATCTCTCAAATCTTCCAAAAAATGTATTTTCTCTCCCATATAACCTCTGAGAATTTAAAGGCAGTGACACTGGATATTCTGTGGTTTTTCCCTGTGCCCAAGTTCCCCATAAACTGCTCCTTCCTTTGGTTATGAAACTTGCCTGGGCTCCTTTGCAACTTTGGCCCCATGAGTTCCTCCTGAAAGGGAGACACCCAAACAGGAGATGAGGGGTTTCATGCCCATAGCAAAGATGCCCACCTAATTTTATCCTTCATCTGAAGATGTAGTTTCCTTCATGGTAGAGATCCAGGTGATTGACGCAAGTTTCCATTCTTTCTTAAAACTTTAGACCTCGCTCTGATGTCAGAGGGAGTGGAAATGGGTTGGAGTAGGGGCCTCCCTAACAGAGTGTACACCTTTGCTTACAGTAGAATGCTGTGGTCTCTATCACCGTGTTTCTTTTTCGTTTAGATCTTTAGGGGTCAGTCCCAGTAATTTCATGTAGAATTGAGATTTTGGTTTGTATGGCTTTAACGAACTAAAATAAAGTTTGTTTCCTTTCCATACTTTGTACTGTTATTTGAGGAAAGCCATGCTCTTCGTAGTGCCACTGCAGTTACAAAGAATCTGTCTTTACAACATGTTCTAAAAGCAAAAGCTTTTTTCTGGTTTTCTCTTAGTATGGTAGTTTATATTTCATAGGAAGTTACATTTGGTTGTTTTTTAAAACTATTACTCATGCATCACATTTTCCTAGTGATAATATTTTAGTTACTCAACTAATAGGAACTATTACACCTTTTTAACTTCTAATATTTCAGAAAAATATGCCCAAATTCAACAAAATTCCTTTCTACCTCCAACCTCATGCATCTTCGGGAGCAAAAACGTTGAAAAAGTAAGTAAACATAGTTTCATGTATTCCTTGATCCAATTAATTACCAGAGAAAAATCTTATTCCTTATGATAGCTTTTATAGCAAAAATGGTAAGTCCGGAACTTGGGGCCGATTTTGCAACATTGTGCTCATGCAAAACCTGTACCTAGATCAACAGGCTATTTATTGTGTATGAAAACAGGGGAGCATTACCTGGTTTAAAATAATCAGGAGAGGTGTATGCATCAGGGTTGTATTCTGTCTGCATACCTGTTCTGTCTGTATGCTGGACAAGATCATTCAAGAAGCTGGAATCTTTGAAGAAGAATGTGGTGTCAGGATCAGAGGAAGACTCATCGACCACCTGCATTATGCTAGTGGTAATACCTTGCTTGCTGAAAGTCAGGAGGACTTACTGCAGACAATCAAAGACCACAGCTTTCAGTATTACATTGCATCAGCAAAGAAACAGTTTTCACCACTGGGCCATTAGGCATCTTCATGATAAGTGGAGAAAAGGTTGACACTATCAGCGACTTCTCTTACCTGGATCCTCTTGGTAACAGCAGTCAGGAGATCAGGAAACACTGCATTGGGGAAAGTCTGCACTCAGGGCCTTTCTGAATCACTGAGGACCAGTGTACCAGTCTGAAGACTAAGGGGCGCCCGATTCAAGCCATGGTCTTTTCACTTGCTGTACATCTGAGAGCTGCAAAGTGAGTAAGGATGACAAAAGAAGAATTGATGTCTTTGGGTTAAAGAGTTGGAGAAGAGCACTGACTATCCCCAGGGACTGCCAAAAGAATAGATAACCTCTTGGAGTGCTCCTTGAATGCAAAAATGACAAAACTTCACCTCACATATTTTGGGCATATTGTTACAAGAGGCTGTTCCTTGGATAGGGGCATCATTCTTGAAAAGGTGGAGAGTCGGCAAAAGAGAGGAAGACCCTCAACCAGAAGGATTGGCACAGTGACTGTTGCAGTGGTCTTGACTGTGTCAGAGATTGTGAAGATGGCACAGGATAGAACAAGGTTTACACCTGTCTTTCTTGGGGTCTCTATGAGTCATACTTGACAGCACAGAAAACTACAAGCTTAGGACCAGTTTTACAACACTAAGTTTAACCATTAACCCATTACTTCCTATTGTAGGCTGTGTTACTGTTACGTACTCTCAAGTCAGAACCAACTCATAGCTGACCCTCCCGTGGATTTTCAGAGGCAGGAGAGCATATGAGAGCAGATCCTTCTCCCATGGAGCAATTGGTGCATAAAACTACAAGCTGTTGGGTTTACAGGGCAATACCTTACCACTAAACCACTGGAGCTCCTGTTACAGGCCGCGTGGCGGTGGTGGTGGCGGCGGTGGTGTGCCATCAAGTCAGAACCAACCCATAGCTGACCTTCCAGTGGGTTTTCAGAGACTGTTAATTACAGGTGAGGAGATTGCCCAGCCTTCTCCCATGGAGCAGCAGATAGATTCAAACCATGTGCCTTCAGGATTGCAACATAGCTTCTTACCACTAGGCCAGCACAACTCCCTGTTATAGGCTGTAGGTATTTGGGAGTGTGTGTGTTTTGTTTCCTGTCATACTTTACCACTTAGGACATATTCTATATAACTCCTTCCATGGAGACTGGGATTATAATGAAAATGGGGAGAAGAAAGTTTTGGACTAACTTGAAAGATAACTATTAAAGGCCCCAGACAGCATTTGATTAGAGATGTGGCTATGAGACTGCATAAGATACTTGAACTCCATGCAGACTGATGGAGGTGCAGTGTAGAATGGACAGGGAAGGATATGTCAGGAGTCATTTGGGAATGATAACCAGGTCTTCGTGGACATTGGATTTGCTAAGCTACAGAGCTTTCAGTGATTAAACATCAAAACATGTTGAACAGATAGGAGATGTGGCTCGAGGCACAGGGACCTGAGAGATGGTAAAGTTGAAGCATTAAAAAAGAGAGCTCAGGAGCTCTGGTGGCCTAGTGGCAAGAAGCTGTGCTACAATCCCAAAGGCGCATGGTTCGAATCCAGCAGATGTCCTTCTGGAGAAGGAGGGGCAGTCACCTATGCCAATTGGATTAGATTCGATGGTGCACAAAAAATAAATATTTTAAAAATTAAAAAAAAAAAAGCTCAAAGAATTGATGCCTTAGATTTGTGTGGTTGTGAAGAGTATTACTGTCTCCTGGACTACCAAGAGAACAAACACAACTTTCCTGGAAGACGAACAGGCAGGATGCTCTTTTCGAAGCAGGGATGGTGGGACTTCATCACAGATACTTTGGATGTTACAGGAGGGGCCAGTCCCTGTGGGCGTGACGCTTGGTAAAATAAGAGATCCGCAAATAAGACCTCCGCAAGATAAATTGACACAGTGGCTGCAAGATTCGACCGTGTTTTGTTTTATTGTGCAGGAGGTAACAGCAAGATGGAACAAGATGCTGAACTGTGAGCAATACGTGTGTCCTCGGAAGTAACATCTTTACAGCCAGTTTTAAATCTTTTTTGTTATGTAAATTTCCAAGTTTAGAAAAGAGAATGAGATCATGAACCCTTACTAAACCCCCCCCAAAAAAGCTTCAGTAGTTGCTTCATCTGCTCCTCTTCCTTCTCCCCCACTCCCCACTTCTTCCCACGCAGACTCCTTCCCATACACCCACCAGATTATGTTAAAACTTTTCTTGATAATTCATTACTTCAGCTAGATTTACTGACTAAAGATGAACCTGGCTTCCAGATTTGGAGCCTGAGTTGCTTGGATCGGCCATTGTTGACTGCCCTAGAGGGCCAGGAGGAGCAGACTTGAGAGTGGAGAGCCGTCGATGAGCCTCGTTCTGCACCTGTAGAAGTTGGTGTGCCTGTGAGACAGCCAGCTGGAACTGCCCGGCCAGCTGTCAGGCTTCTAAATGTGGAACACAGACACAAGGTTGAGACTTAGGTGATCTTAGAAGAGCGGGGTCTTCTGCTCACAGGCGCTGTTGGAAGGTCTGGCAGAGTTGACCCCAAAGACCATGACCACCACCCTGGGGGAGCAGTGGGGCCGCCTTCTCCTCGGCCACACCCCATGCTCTGGGAAAGTGCGTAGGAAAAACGAACCACGTTTGTGTCTCTGCAGTGTAATCTGTCTAATGTTAACCCCAAAGGAAAGTCGTAAGGAAGCTCTTGTGCTTTCCCTAAGATCACAGTCTGTCTTTGCTTTTCATAGAGACAGACTCTCTGCTAGTGACATGCTCCAGGTCCGCAAGGTAATGGAACATGTTTATGAAAAAATCATCAACTTGGATAATGAGTCTCAGACCACTAGCTCTTCTAACAATGAGAAACCGGGAGAGCAGGAGAAAGAGGAGGACCTCGCCGTGCTGGCGGAGGAGAAAATCGAGCTTCTGTGCCAGGACCAGGTGAGGCCCGTTCTGCCCCGTCCAGATCCTGAGAGTTCCATCCTGTGGTGGGACAGTTGTGGTTCCCAAATACGCTGCCTGGGGATCTTTACTTGGAGGGAGGCCCTAAGAAGACGTGGTCTCCCTCCCATCCCCAGGGCCCCTGTGGAAGGCTCTGTAGCCCACCTGAAAGCGTCTGTTTGCAGAGATGCAAATGCACTTTTTAACCTACAAGAATCGGACGGTCTCAGCTAGGGCTCCAAACTTGGTCAAATGTTAGCCATGGCTGATGAAGCGAAACCAGGACAGAACACAGATTTTTGAAATTCAGGTGATCTGGAATGATGCCTGGAACAGGGGAAGTGGCAGGCGTAGCCCAAGAAGATTCGAGACAGGCCCGTGGGCAGGACCAGGGAGCAGTGTTCACCACGGCGCCGCGTTCACCGCAGCTGGCTGCCATCTTTGAGCAGGGTGCCCCTTCTACCCGGCTTCAAATTCACTGGGCAAGAAGTGGAGTTGCCATGCTGTGCTGTTCTTCTAAGGGGGAGAATTTCATTTCTACCCTTAGTGTTTTCCAATTTTTTTACTGCTCTAGTTCACCCAGATTTAGAAACACATCTGTGTTCAGTCTCACTTCTTCAGCTACGACTGTCCAGGGCCTGCCCTCAGCTTGAGGGGATGAGGGGAGGGGGATGAGGGAGGGAGGGAGAGAGACAGAGAAAAAAGAGTCTCGATGTGCAGAGCAGGGTCTGCCAGCTTAGAGACTGGGAATTGGGGGGACATGGGTGGAGAAACAACAGGGTTCTTTGAACTCAGCACGCTCGGTGTTTCTTGAGGGGGATGGCCTGCTATTCCGGCCCAGCCATCAGCCGCACCCATTCTCATGCCTGAGTATGTGGAAGCTGGTCATTGAGAACGGGTGCCTGGGTGTGGGGGGCACGAGCTGGATGGGTCCCTAGGTGAGAGGCTCCGAGTTAGCAACATAGGCTTTCGACTTCACAGAGACTTGGAAAATGTCCCTTTCTCGTCTTTTTTGCTGCTCAGGTTTTAGATCCCAACATGGACCTTCGGACCGTGAAGCACTTCATCTGGAAGAGTGGCGGTGACCTCACTCTCCATTACCGGCAGAAGTCGACGTGAAGGGTGGCCGAGCGCTCCTGGGTATTCATTTCCTGACCTTCCTCTCTGGCCCCAAGAGTAGCCCTAGGAAGCCCGCTGAGCCCCTACAGGAGCACGACCGCCAGCGGCCGGTTTGGTTTGGACCAGGATTCTCTCCATTGACGTGACTGATCATGGTGTAATATAGAAACCAGTGTCCATGTGTAGATTAAGCTGTCCCCAGGGAGGCAGAAGTGAGGGCCGAGGACCCCCTCGTGTAGACTTGTCTTGCGAGATATTCAGAGGCTGTGATACAGGCCAGTGCAGACTTTGCTTCCTCCTTTTGTTTCAAAGGACCTTATCTTTGTCAGCACGTGTTAAAGACACATCGGTTGGGCCACTTCTGTCACTGTGTTTAAACATCCTTCTGACCCACATGTTCTGTAGCTTTTCTAAGAGTACATTCCATTCATGCAGTTCCTATGAAGGCTTTTTCCAAGGTTGTCATAAAAAAATCAGATTGTTCTCACCATTTACAGACCGTTATTTTAATGGGAATTTGCTGCTGCACAATTTGAGAGCCAGCCCACTTGGTAACGATTCCTGTGGAGCTTGTTTTTAATACTGCATCTCAGATACGTTCTAGTAGGAAGAGCTGGTGAGATTCCAGGGACTGGATCACAGCACACTGCCTGCCCGGCGGGAACGTGCCCTCCTGGCCCGCGATGCCGCAGCCGCAGGGCGCCCTGGATGCAGCTGCCACGGGGGAGCAGCTTCTTCGCTCCTCCTGCCCTGCGTCCGGCTCCATTTACGGGCAAAGCCAGCTGACGCTCCAGATCCCTGCTCTGGGCGTGCGGCCGGGCACCGGCAAAGCTCAAGACCGTGATGAAATTGTCATTTCCTTTGAAAGCTACCTAAAATTTCTGGTGTCTGAGTAAAGAGATGTCCCAGCGGCTTGATTGCTATCCACATCCGGGAAGTATACATACTTGTTTTTCCAAAGTTTTCTAATGCAGGTTTTGTTGTTGGACCTGTATCCAGATCTTCTTTTCACTGTTCTTTCTAACAATTTAAAGCTTTCATAGTCATTTGGATCTTGTACAGACTATAACTTATTGGGGATAAACACTTTAACTTTTGGCAGAAAAAATACTTTGGATTCTCCCCAAGGTCATTTGTATTTGGCGCAGATCAACAGTCCACCCCATGAACCCACCTAAGACAAGCCTCCTACGGGAAGCCAGAGCACAAGTGCCTTCAGAGGGCAGTTTCTTCCCGTCCAGCCGCCTCCCCGGCCTGTGCGCGGCCAGTTCCCCCATCAGCAGGAGCTGGGGAGGGGCCGGCAGGGGTCTTTCTTTTCTACATCTTCACAGGTTCAGCTGGGGGCAGCTAATGGGGGCCTGGGTCCAGGTGTCCCTGTTTCAGACGTTCTGATCCGCACAGCTGCACAGACAGGGTTCGCTCACTGCTGGTCCTCTTGCTTCGGGAAGTGGGCAGGCCATTGCCTCCTGCACTTTGAAGAAGTGAGCAAAGACGTGGCCGCAATCCTGATGAGCTGAAGTGGTCTTTCTCCCTTCCACAGAGAGCAACCCAGCTTCCTTTTTTAAAAGTCCTTTCTATGTATCAGTTGGATACGACAGTGCGCTTTTGGTGCACATTTTCTAGCAATAGTTACGAATTAAAGGCAGAGTAAAAACCGTAACTTATTGACCAGCCCTCCATGTGTTCACACCCAGGGTCCTTGAGGTAAAGGGCTGTGCTGTGCTGGGCCGTGTGCCCGGAGCTGAGCCCAAGGGGCAGCCCACCCCTTCCCACCTTTGACCCGATCTGACCCCCCCAGCATGGTTGTACTTTTTTTCCCCCTTCCAGTCAAACCAAGTAATGCAATTTCCAGAAAATTTGTCAGTCTGTAATGCCAAAAGTTGAAAAATCTGTATTTCACAGTTGTATAGAATAAATGCTTTAGTTAAAATATTTCATAGTATACATTTCTTCTTTTCCACTTCTCATTTTGTTTCATAGAAGATTCACTCTCTGGAAATTATTTGGACTGATAACCACTTTCTCTCCTAATTTTTGTTGGGATACAGGGAAGAAACAGAGCCCTTAGGTGAGGGAAACTTAGAATGAGACTGTCAGGCAACAGTGAAGGGCAGCTGGCCCAGGACAGCATGGCAGCTTCCTCTCCTTCCTGACAGGCCAGCACCGGCCTGGGACACAACGCCCCATTGTCCTGCCTCACTGTCCTGCAGGCGTGTCAACCTCTGGCTTCCCGAGAGCTTATTTTGAGTGCAGTCATGATATCTGGAACTTGATGCATTTGCTCATCTGGGGCCCTCCCTCCAGGTCCCTGGTCTATGCACTGCAGGGAGTCCCAACCGGGAGCCTATAAACAGGCATTACATAGCAAGGCGTAAAGGTAAGCCTTCAAGTGAGCAGAGGCTAGATGAGGCCTCAGAATGTGGGAGACCTCTGAATGTGGGGGAGCAGAGCGTCAAGTGAAGAGGGGATGGAGCCAGCCTCCTGCGAGGGTGGTGCAGAGTAGAAGACCCAGCTGAGCCTGGCACGGCCTCCAGAAGCACCCGGGGAGGGGGAGGCGGCTTCCCTGTGCTCGGACGGGAGAGAGGAGCCCTTGAACACACTTAACACTCCTCTCCAGGCTGCTCCCCCACGGAGCGACGCTGTCCGGTGTCAGTCAAGACGACTGGCCTGGCCGTGCAAGTTTGCGCATAGTGAACCGTCTGCAGCTTTGAGTCATTGTCGGGGATGGGATGGCAGCTTGATTTGTCTAGAAGTGACAGCTGTCTCAGTGGGGGAGTTGACACCAGGGGCACCGCGTCTGCAGCCCACAAGTCCTGGAGAAAAACCACTGCGGTCCAGGTACAGGTGCGTCTCAGCTGAAGAGCCAGCATTTCTACCCCAGCTGTGGGGAGGCGCAGATACACTGCTGTCCACCCAGGATTGGTGTGACAGCGGCACAAGCGTGAGGGTACACGGCACAAGCGCATGGAGTCAGCGACAGGATGTGGGGTTCACAGTGCTTGAGGTTCCCTCCAGTGGATCAAGGGCCTGGCCAGCTGTGTATGAAGAATCATCGAGCAGTCATTCCACACTGGCTGCCTCAAGCGATCGGAACCCCTGATTCTGCCCCTAACACCTGACCCTGCCGACTTCTGGGTGGCCACGGTGACCACAGTGCAAGCAAGCACTGAACTTGGAGGTGCCCGACCGAAGACCTTCCCCAAAGCTCCCTATCCCCAACAACTCTGGCTCCAAGTAGCAAAGAATCCCTTCTCTCCTCCACCAGCTTCTGCACAAAACACATTTAATGTCAAGTGCTGTTCCCAGCCATCGGCCAAGTAAAAGGCTTGCTGGAGCGCCCTCAGAGAAGTGCCAGGTCCCCAGCCAGAGTAAGGACCTCCGGGAGAATAAATGCTGAAGACCAGAAGCAGAGGCTAAGTGCTCACAGATGTCTGCCCACCGCCAGCCACAGCAGTGTCCACGTGGCTTGCCGGCCCGGGGCTAGGGTGTTACTCTGCGGCAGGGGTCTCAGTCTGGCCAGCAGGCCCTTGGGCCTCCGTCCCACAGTCCGGTCCCTCTGTGCTGACCGGCTCGTCTTCAGCCTGAGCTTCGAGCAGTTCGGCAGACAGTCCATCTTCTGGTGAAGCCGTGGAAGTAAGGCTGTCGGGAAGAGTCAGCTGAGGCAGGTGGTCCTGCTGGGCCTGGGGGCCTGGGATGTCCAGGAAGGCGACTTCAAACTCTGATCCAGACCATGTGGCCTCACCTGAAACAGAGGCCAGGGCTGAGGAGACCTGTGGGACCCCAGGCTGGCTGTGGGGGTCAGTATGGCCTGGGAGAGGCCCCGACCTCACTTCCACCTGAGGCTCTGACAGTAGATAGGGTGGCGTGGTGGCCCAGCTGAGTCCAGTTCAAAAGCCAACCACTGACCCAAATAAGAACAACCTGGGGTCCTTCCCAGAGGGTTCTGAAGGGGCCGGCTACTCACCACCCCGATCCTGAGATCCGTTGCTGGAGACATCCTCCACTCCTGAGGCCGAGACAGCTGCAGAGGTCGGCGGAGCGGAGGTGGGCAGCGTGGGAGAGGCTATGCCAGGCCAGAGGCCAGCATTGCTGCTGTCCAAGAGGGAGATGCCTGACACGTCCAGGAAGCCTGTGGGAGGAGATTAGCAAACCCTGGCTGGCCAGCACCTTGCCCTGTGACGGGCATGTGGCACAGCTCATGACACCTCTCTTCAGCCCCAGTGATGTCCCTTCCCAGCCCACAGAGCTTCCCTGCTGCCTGTGTCTAAAAGAGCTTGGGGCCGGGCCTCTACTCTTCGGAACGGGTCCCGTGGCCGTGGGGCTCTGTCCTGAAGCTGCTGTGACTTAAGTGAGCCGCTCTCTTCTCCAGCCTGCAGACCTCCCAGCCCCACGCTGGATTCCGTAACCTGTGGCGCTCCCCGTGTATGTGAGAAGTGGGTCTGCGGGCCCTGAGGAAGGTTCTGGTGCAGCCCTGAGCCCTGGTCTACTCCAGCACCAGAACTGCAGCTTTGCCTGCCTTCCAAGCCTGCCCAGTACCTGGGTCCATGACTCGCTGCAAAGGAGGAGGGGACCGAAGAGACGTCTCCATGGAACGTGGCAGTCCCTCTAGGTCTGTGGCTCCGGGGCTGGGAGTCACAGGTGGTGACAGCTGGGTCTCCGTGGAGGAGTCGGGAGCCTGCAGCAGGGCCTGGCGGTCAGGGAAGAAGGAGCAGATGGGAGGCAGTGAGCACAGTGCCCACTGTGAGGCATCACCAGCCCACCTCGCCCATGGGCGCTGCTCCACCTGCAGGGAGGAAACAGACCTGGTGGTCTGCCCCTTCCTCAGCAGGTGATGCAGGCCGGAGCTGCTTGGTTTGGTGTCCCCTGCAGTGCTGACAGCGAAAGGGACCCTCTTCACATTCCTAGAAACTCCAGGTGCCCGCTGGGCCCTGACACATTCCCCAGGCCCCATCAGTGACCAGAAGCCAGCCCTGCCTGGGGAACAGTCTTCCCCTGGCCCCTCGCTCAGCCAGGCACCGGCCTGTGCCCACAAGGACAGCGCGCCGCCTTCATGGCGGTCCAGACAGCCAGCCTCCACCGCCTTTTACAGGCTGTGGGAGCGGCCTGCTCACTTCCTCCTAAGGTCTTGAACCACTGGAGAATGCCCAGCTTTGGAGTGAGCAGTGCTGCTCTCTGTAGGCTGTGCCACCTGAACTCCCTCTGGAGACTGTTCCTCAACCACCTGAACAGCTCACGGGGACCGGGCCTGACCAGCCCTCCTGGCCAGGGCCCAGCTTTGCCAAAGCTATGACAGGCGAAACACTGCTCATCTCTGAGCCTGTTTTCACTCCAGAGATGTGGCCAACTAGCACTGTGCTTTTACCCTCACACCCAAGGGAGAGGAGGTAGGGAAGGCCTCCGCCCCAGCCCATGACAGACCCCTACAGAGCACCTCGCCAGGACAGCTTCCAGAATCTTCTCTCCCTGGCTGGTATGCTGCTCTGCCCACACAGAGCTCCCTTCTCTCTCCCGGCTAGCACACGTGCCTCACGTACCTCCACATAGTCATCTTGGCTGGAGCGGATTTCCGGGGCAGAAGGGCCAGGCGAGTCCTGAGGGGGAGGTCCAGGTGGTGGGGAACTAGGTGACTTCCTGTCGTAGCCGGGAGACCGGACTGGGATTCGGTGCAGATAACCATAGCCAACATCACATCCTAAACTGCAGAAGACCAGAAACAACTCATCCCGGGGTCGTCCCAGAGCCACTCCCCACATCCCACCTCGGCCACTCCCATCCAGCATCAGAAAGGAGGACCCAGAACAACGGGCATCCTGTCCCCCGGGCTTGAGGGATCTGTGCCCACTGGTCAGGCCCCACCCACCTCACCCTGCAGCCGTCCAGCCACACGAAGTACCTGCCTTCTCCACCCCAGGCCGCATTGGGAATTACAGTCACCTCCCGGCAGAAGTCCAGCTCTGAGTTGTAAACCATCAGCTTCACGGGCTGCCCCTGGTGGGACTCGATGAGCGTAAAGAAGTCCTCAGACTAAGAGAAACACGTGGAGCCTGAGCCCTGCTTCCAGCAGCGGAGGCCCAGAGAGCATGAGACCACGCTTCTCCTGGGCACCATCCATCCCTCCACATGCCATGCAGAGGGCCTGGGGAGGGCATGCTGGAGGGTCAGGGGGTCCTCACCTCCTGGAGGAGCTGGTCCGAGCCAACCACGTAGTCTGTGTAAGGGCGCAGGCCTGCACGGGCAGCAGGCGAAGACGGTTCCACGTCCTGGGGGAGGAACCATGAGCTGAGGGTGGCCCAGGGTAGGGCAGGTGGGCCGCAGGGTCACTAGGAGTCATAGTCAACTGGGCAGCACGTGCCAACAACTGGTGTGAGAGGTCTGACTGGGATCCAAGTCATAAGTAGGACACAGGCTAGGGGCTCGGCCAAGGGCTCTACCTCCCTCAGACCTACAGCTGACCAGCAGAGGGCGCTTCATGGCCTACTTGTGAACACTCTGGTCTTACTCAACTCTGGGCTCCCTAACTTGCTCACTGTATGCTGGCTGCACAAACTACCTAAACTCCCTCCACCTCAGTGTCCTCGTGATGAAAAGTGGGCGAGGTGTGGTACAGAAATCATGAACACAGCACCGTGGTCCACAGGAAGTGCCCAGTTGCATTCCTGCTGTGGGCATGTGGCTGAAGGATGCAGGGAAGGGGTGGGGGGTGAGGGAAGTGTCCAGAGCTGGGCACCAGGACCCACCCCCCTCGGAAAGAGCCTGAAGGAGGCTGTGGGTTTCCTTGTTTCCTTAGAAATGTAAAGGAAGTTGCATTATCCGCCCCATTTCCTTCACGGGTGATTTGAGTCAGTGAGCAGAGGAGGCTCGTATGTAAATCAGCCTCCAGCCAGCCTCACTTGTGGGCTGTCTCATTATCCGACAGCTCATAGTTGAGATTTTCAGGGGGCCACACGACACCTCTTTACATCCGTAACGCCTTAGTCCAGCCACGGGGGGCACAGGGCAATGGCAGGACAACAGGAGGACATGGCAGTCAGAGGGTGGCTGGGCAGCTGAGGTGCAGGAGGCTGGTGGATGGAGGCAACAAGTGGGGCCATGGAGAGCTGCATGAGGGGGTGGCCAGAGGTGGCAGGCAGAAGGCAGGTAGGGTCCCCACCCATAGGGGCAGTGGGGAGCAGGCAGAACCCGACCACCATGGAGAGACAGAGAGTTCTGGTGGCCAAGGAGGTAAGGAGCTGCACTGCCAACCCAAAGGCAGGCAGTTCAAATCCACGATGTGCTGCGAGGGAGGATGGGCAGCTGCCTCCGTGTCATTTACTGCCTCTGAAAACCCAAAGGAAGAGTCGGCTATGGGTTCGGTTCTGACTAAATGGGGGAGAGGGAATTATGGGAGTCCATCTCCAGGTCTTTTCTCAGAATAGCTCCAAATCCTAACCTTTCCCTTAACAGCTGAGTGTGCACGCACGCACACCCCAGCAGCATTTTGGGGTTCCTGTATGTCAAGCACGGCACCATCACCCGGTAGGTGGTATCCTCGCTTTTCAAAATAGACCAAGGAATGAAATGGGAAAGAAAGGTGCCCACCATCACAGGGCTGACAAGAGGCAGACACAGCTCTCAGGCAGTGACAGAAATGCCCTTTCTTGACCTGTGAGAGTGCTGGGGGCCCTTTTCCTGCATGAGTAACTCCTGTCATGGACCCGCCCACGGCCCCGCCCACACACTTGTCCCAGCCCTGCCCCACACCAGGCCCCGCCCACACCCTGTCACAGCCCCACCCACACCCTTGTCCCGCCCTGCCCCATGTGAGGCCACGCCCACACCCTTGTCCCGCCCTGCCCCATGTGAGGCCACGCCCACACCCTTGTCCCG